>NC_089648.1:102862400-102899900 GCF_037042795.1 Molothrus aeneus
GAACAGAGAATAATTCTAATTATTCTACACTCAAGAGGAATTTAGTCCTTAGAGAAGCAGAAAGTCTCAGCACATTAAGCCTTGGTTTATGACTTTATACAGAGGGGGATACACCCACTGGCAGCAGTTCTCCAGTTTAGCTCTGATAGATGAGAGCAGAGGAAGCATTCAACAGCCTCTGCACCAAGGGGATAGGTGGAAAACCCTTTTCAGCTCATCTTCCATTCTGAACTCTTCTCTCCAGGTTGTCCCACTAAAACACAATCCTTCCTTTTTCAAAGTTCTGTTGTTATGCGATGGGTAGATCTGGTAAAAAGAATACATTCTTCACTTAGAATAGAAAACAATTTTCATTGTTTATGTCTTAAGGACTATTTATTTATGTGGGAGAAAACAACTAATCTAATTGATTAATTGCAAAAATCTGCGGCCTTATTTTAAATTTTTTTCAATCTTTTAAGACATTCTCATTACTTTTTTTTTTCTCAAGCATGGAGACAACAAAAAATGAGTGTCTTTTTTTTGAAAAAACCTAGAGCAAAACCTAATGAGAGCTGCTGGTTTTGACTTGGAAAACCATTCTTCTTAGTTCAAAATCTTCTCAAATTAGTACTGAAAAGTGATATTTGAAAAAAAATATTACCATGTTTTGAAACTGTAGGACATTAGGCAGATTGGTTTTTAAAACATATTAAGAGGTTGAGGTGAATCCTAAAGAGAAATCTATGAAGTTGTTAGTAGAGATTATACACTTTTTCTGATATTATTTACCTTTTTCTCCTCCTGGCCTGAGGCTTCTGGAAAGGCTGAAGGCAGCTGATTACAGGTAATTTCTGTGTGCATAAAGGGAAGTCTTAATTGCCAGATTAAACTGCTCAGAGCACTACAATAATCTTCAACACTGAGGAAGCTGAAATATTATTTACAGATTAAGAGTTCTAGATTGTTGTCATGTCATGAACATTTTGAGATTTTGGCTCAAAAATTATAGCCGTCATCTTGCTACTACACAAAATAGTTGTAGTAGCATTAACTATTATTTGAGCAACCTTGTCTTACAGAACAGCACTGAACAACAGCGGCATGGAGGTAGGAACACATTTCTCTTCCATATGGTTCACTTCAATAGGTAAGCATCAAAGTTAAATGCTATTGTAAACTGAAAAAGGTTTTTTTTTCCTGAAATAAAATAAATATTTTTAAATGTCATTTAAAACCGCAGTTAAAATTTTCAATAATTTAGGTATTGGAAAATATGTGCTTATTGGTCTCATCTTTTTCTGACTGGATCTAGATCTAATAGTGAACACTTAGAGTTTCCCACTCGAAGCCATGACTACAGTTCCTCATAACATTTACAAAAGAAGTTTTCTTTCAAACTTCACACATAGCAAACTTCACACATAGCAAATGTAGGAAAGGAAAGCCAAATCTGGTAGAAAATAATTAAGATGCATCTGAAACATACAATTTTGTGTCCAACAGTTGTGGTTCAGTCCCAAGCTTTGTCACACATTTGTCCAGTTACAGATATTTCAGGTTTCATGATTTAAAAGATTCTGGAGAGGTTTAGTGTCCTTTTATATGTTTGAGAAAAGAGAATGCATTCTTTAAAATGCATTTAGTACTAGTTCCTGTCAGTCTGCACCACAAGGGGCTAAATTAATTTTATAAGCCTGAGAATATTATGATGGATATTTGTAAGCACTTTTGCTGTCTGACAGAAACCTACTAATACCTTTTTTTTGTGTGAGATTTTGTAAGGGTTTATAGACATCATAGTCTCCACTAAATTCACACTAAGTCACACATCCACTAAGTCTTGAGGCTAAGCTATAACCCATGGGGGATAGAACAGAATTCTTATCGTAGATCACATGAACTCGGGTAGAACTAAAAACATTCAAGGGCACCTGCATTGCTTTATATCACATAAATATTTTATAGATATGTTTCATCCATAGAAACAGGCCTGACTATCACTGTCTCAGGTAGAAAATCTAAAATTTTCTAATTCTAGGATACCCTAATTTAGAAGAGGAAGAACATGAAGAAGTATTAGTGGTTTATAAAACTACATCCTTGGAGATATTCAAATCTTGACTGTATAAAATCCTGAGCAACCTGATCTGTGCTGGTTCTCTGTTGAATTAGGGGTTGAACCAGGTGTTCCAGAAGTTGCTTCCCAAATAAAAGTATTTTGGTATGCTGTACATTGGAGAAGCTACTTACAGGTGGTAAAATCTAAAAGTCATATTCATTTGTGACAGAAGTTGATTTTGCTGTCTGTGGCTTTTCTATCCATCACTGCATCACCTGCATGAGGCCAAAACAACTTCTGTGTGTTTTTAAAGCCTGAGGGAGACATTTGGGGTCACCTAATCTGATCAGTTCCCTCCACCTACTTCTTTCTGGTGCACCAATTTTCCCCATCATTATCAAGGTCTATTCAAACTTGTGTTGATGTCTTTCTAGCATCTGGTTGGAACTGAATAGAATACTTTTAGAACTGAATGTCGAAACCTCATCCTACCTGAAATATCACTGGCTGCCTCATAGAAATCTCCCACCATCCTGCCTCTGTATCAATAAGTTTGATATTGAGTTTCTGTAGACTGTAGCTCTTATGTGACCACCCACAAAGAAGGGTTTCTTGTTTGGCCAGAATGATTGGAAAGGTGGTTGCATGAGATGCAAAAGTGAGAGGCATCACAAGTTTTCTGGTGACAGGAGTCTGTTTAACATAACAGGAAAACTTGCATGGAAGCAAAGGATCTGCTGGGTCAACACAAGACCTATCTTGCTCAGGGGACTTTTTTTTCTTGTGTAGTTCAGATATAATCTTTAAAATTTAGACTTAATTTTATTTTCCTGTTCTGTCAATATTGTTTCAGAACTCAGTGTACTCTGTGTTTCCCTTAAGAACAGCTATTTGCAAACCTAAGCTCAGCTAAATTATATATATATATATATATATGTATGTATATATAATTTGCAAACTTATACTCATCATAATTAAAGTTTCGGTTGGGAAGATGTTACATCTTTGATTTGGCTTAAATATTGTCTTCTGGTTTTAATTTAAAATATTTAAAACTGTTTAAATCTAGCATTCACCATACCTTGAAAATCAGCTTGCAAACTAAGGCTGTCCAGAAGTTTAGAGTTTAGGAAAACATTTGTAGATGATCACAAGGCAAGGATAAAAAGAAAAATACCTCACTCACCTCTAATGTTTTCAGCAACTCCTTCTGCCAGAAAACCTAGCATGGGAGAAGTAACAGCTAGGCTGAATTGGGAAGGCTAGAACTCTGTCCTGTTGTGGGTGGGCTCTTCATACTTCTGAAGTTAGAGTGTTTTTATTTAAAACCTGAATTGGATTTCTAGGCATGGATGGTACACGCCAATTTAAAATTATTGAAGTTCTTCATAGTGTTAAGAGTGCTTCAGTTTGAAAGAGTGAGGCTTTCCTGCAAATGCCAAGTAAATTGCTCTGCAAGTCCAGAATCTTTGATCACCTCTGAATTGAAGTGCTTACAAAAGATGTTGCCGTGTTCTAATAATTTTACGGCTCTGTCTGATTCATATGCCTAGAACCCCAATCATTTCCAAATTGAAGAGCTCTCATTATTTTGAAGTCCTATGTGCAGTATAAAATGATTTAAGATTATTCTGCAGCTTTTCATTTTTATTTTGTAAAAATGAAGCTCTTTTTTTTTCTTCTTTTTTAAAGACCAGCTCTTTCCTCTGCAAGCTGGGAGACATTATGAGCTAATTCAGACATTTCATGTTTAAAATGGAAATTGAACCAAATTCTCTCCAAATAGCAGTGATGATGGCTGGGAGAAAAAGAAGGAAAAAAAAAATCCCTGCCTGAAAAGCCGAGAAAATACAAAGTAAGAGGCTGTCAGTGATCCTTACTGGGAAAAGTGTGAAGAACAAGAAACATATTGTCACTGTTCAGATGCGGTCAAGGTGAAGTGGGGAGACTGAATGAAAGTTACAACAATGTGACAAAAGAGAGACACAGATCCATTTAGTCTTGGAAGGAAGAGAGCAGGAGGCACAGAAGGCTAGTTCACGTGTTGCTTCTAAGCTGATTTTTGCTGTCATTTTATCATACAATTTCAGAGGGAAATGATGTATGCCCTTTTGTATCTCCTGACTTTGTCTTTTAAGAATAACACTTCATTTCTTTCTCACTAGAGACCTTGTTCCTTTTTAGCACGTGGCAGTCGTATATTGTTTATAAGTCACATAGCTTTCTAAAGAAAATCTCATCACTATTTCTTGGTAGCAGTAGAGATTTTTCATTTGTTTGTTTATTTTTTCTTTTCCCCAAGCATATGCACTGGATGGTTTTTGTTCCCAGTGACTCATTATTGAAGAACAAACAAGGGCAAAAAATAAGTGTTTTGGGGGAGGAAGCACACCAAGTTGCTGGGGATCCCTGTGCCTCCACCCTACCTTGCTTTGCACACAACAATCACCCTGCTTACTTCCCACCTGGAAACCCTCACCTGCTCCTTCTGGTCCTGCTATGGGAGCTAGAATGGGTGCTCTCCAAAGGAAAGGGGAGAAAATAAATCTAAAAAGCATTCTGGTCTAGATGGAGTAGAGTTATGCTAACATATGAAAACAACAAGGGATTAGGGAACCTACCTGTCATTGCAGATACTTCAGCAGTAAGGCAGAAATTGGTGTGGAGGCAGGATGAAAAACTGGCAGATCAGAGCAGAGAGTTTTTAAGACTTTCACAATTGTGTTGCTAAGAAGTTAGCCTATAAACATCTGGAAAATCTGGAGATTTTCAAAACAGATGTTGAAACGGAAATAGAGACGTGGCCCATCACAGCATTGGCACTTCCAATCATTTGAGAGAAAAAAATTGTAATCTTTGTGTGTCATACCTTCCACTGAAAAAAAAATCCGCATTTTTTGTTGTTGTCCTTGTTAAGAGCTCTGAGGCACCTCAGGAGATGACAACAGCTGCTGTGGGTTTGGGTTTACACCCCTCTGCTCCTGAGGTGTTTAGTGGGGCTTGTCAGCCTTTTCTGCTGCACCTCTTTTCCATACAGAACATGTTTATGTCGGCGTCATGAAGAGTTTATGCGACCTCAGAAGGCACAGAGGGTTTACAGTGGGAGGGACAGGAAGATGAGCTCCCTTCAGCACCTGTGCTTTTGGAGGTGTAGCTTCCAGCAGAGGGAAAGTGTGATTTCATAGCATTCTGAAGCCAATATCATTAGTTAATCCCTATCTTACCTGTGTGGAAACCAAGTCTAAAAAACTTGTGTTCTCCAGTGTTTCTAGTGAATCATTAATCTTAAATATATTTATAAATAAAACTTACAAAGCTAAAAATGTAATTTGGAAATCTGTTAAGAATAATCAGGCTCAAAAACTCCTCCTGGATTTTTTGTGGCAGGTACCTGAACCTATAGGGAGAGAGATTTGCTTCTTTGCTGCTGTACCAGGAAACATTTAGTGAAACTGGTATTTCCCTTGTTCCTCTCTATTTAAGGGTCCCCAATTTTTATTTTTTGCAGTTTTCTTTCTCTATCCATACTCCTCATATATCTAGCTTTTTAAATTCCCTTTTTCTTAGCTTTTCCCTGAACTCATGTTTATTTTCACTTTTCCATTCCCAGTATTTTTACTGGTTTTCAATTTCTTTTGAACCCTTTCCATCTTTCCTGCAGAGAGTCCCTACTGAAATTCTTTCACAAATCCCTGTTATCCTTCTTGCAGTGGCTCGCTTCTGGCTGAAATCTAGAGCTGTTGTAGAGGTTCCTGCATACACAAGAAAAGTTGACAGTGTTTATCTACCTGCGGTTCAAATTTAGGGTCATTGCATTTCAGCTTTCTGATTACCTGAGATTTTTGAGAGATTTTGGTGAAGCAATACTCAAACTACAGGGTATAAAAATAGTATTGATCTAATTTTCATATTTGCATAATCAGTAGTCTCACTCAGCAATTAGTATTTCACTAATAATATCCAAACAAACATAATTTTCCAAATTATAGAAAACTCAATCAGAAATTAAGTTTTATTGTATGTAGTAGTCTGCTGGAGGATATAAAATGCTTAAGAGAATAAACATTATTATTGTTTATTTGAGGATTAGTACTCCTACCAAGTTTCAATTTATGTGGGTACAAAAAAAAAGTAAGTAAAAAAGAATTCAGTTTTGTTTTTTTGTTTTTTTTTTTTCCTAAGGGCATTACTGTTATACAGCTTGGAGCTACATAACACAAAAAGTTTAATTAATATTTTTTGGTTGATTTTTAAGGTAATATTTGTTGATTTCCTTCTAACATATTCTGGATTTCAAGATATACTGTTCCAAAAGGTGAGTAAATAGATAAATTGGTCCATTAGAGGCATCAGTGCATTAGGACCAATACAAGCTGGAGCATTTGGTCCTTCAGCTCCCAGGAATCTGTTAAAGACAAGTGCACCAGACCATGTTGTTTTGGGCTGGTTCCTCCAATCTACAGTCCTTCAGCTTCAAAAGCAAATGAGACACCAAACACCATTAATCACAGTTATGTTGAGTACTCAGAGACTGAAATGTGCTGCTTCCAGATACTAAACACCACTACAAACCCCAGTGTATGTGTTACATGTTAGCCAGAGAGGAACTCTTAATCCTGGTTTGCTGTCTATAGCTGTTACAGATACTTTAACAAAGTCTTCCTCCAGTATCTATAAATCAAAAACTACCTTTTAGCTGTGCCATATTTTAAAGGAATGTAAACATGTTAAAGTAAAGGTTTGTGTATTGTTGGTAATGCACATGACTGCTTGCTGTGTTATGTACAGGATGATCCATGTGCCACCCATGCTGAAGCTGGTTATTAAACATGCTGGCTCAGTTTACTGCTAGCTCTAATACACTTCTGTAACGAGGCACTACTTGTAACATCAAAGCAGGGGAGACATTAGCTCTTTTCCCCTATAACCTCTGACCTGAAAGCTTTGCTTTTTATCTCTGTATAAAAGGAAAATATTCTTTTCAAAGAAGCCTGGCTAGAATGTGGATATTTTCTCCATTGTAGAATAAGAGCCTGTGAAAGTAATCTACAATTTTTCATCTTTTTCCAGAGTATTGTTTCTTTTTGGACATCATGCCTCTTTTAGAGTTAAAACTCTCGCTTTCAAGTAATAGTGACTGGGAAGTGCTTTCAAAGTCCTGAGGTACTTCTGTTTTCTGTAACCCTGTCAGCCTGAAGAAAGGTGATGGAACATTTCTATTTTTGAAAGAGCAATATATTGTGTAAGAGAAAGAAAATAAAGTTTGAACAATAGTTCATACTCCAAATAATGGGTAAGATACAAATCCAATTAATTGTACACAGGGTTTGTAAGGGAGCCAACATTTGGCAAATCAAAACTATATTTTATCTTGCGGATGTTTCCACTTATTTTTTAAAAATTAAAAAAAATCATATAGCAAGTGATTTTCTCAAGTGTATTTGAACCTTTAAATGGATTGGATCATCTTATCTTCTGACCTTTATGTATCAGGTTTTTTTTTGTGTAATCTAGGTTGTCTTGTTTCAGTTCAACATTTTAGGATTCTTGACCTTTTGGCTTTTAGATTCTTAACTTGAGCTGTGTTAGAGAGGGTTGGACTTCAGAAACAACTAAGTATACAATGCCAAACATTTTTTCTGGTGTATGACCTGCACAATTACTTTTGAGTATCTGGTCCCTTGTTTGGAGGCAGTCACAAGGAAAGGAGTGCTGACTTAAATAAACATAGGTGCAGTAAACAGAAAAAGGAAGACCAAGCATAAATGAACATATCATTTCACAAATTGTTGGTATTTTGCTGTTTTTAAAGATATTTCAATCCTAAATTTTAAATTATCTTCCAAATAATTTCCTAAACTCATGAGCACTGATTGTATTACAGATAGAGTGCTATACTAGCATGATCTAGACTCCAAGATTTCAAATATAATCTGAAACTTCTTTTTCTACCTGTATTTATTGCAATGACTTTTTCTTAGAATCCAAATGGGAAACAGAAGAATCATCTCAGTTCTTTTCCACAATTCCTGCCTTCTGAGATGGCATTAAGCATTATTCGGTCTATGACACTTAACTCACAGTGGTGTTAAGTCAGTGATTAATTCAATGAAAACTCATTGATTTTTGGATGCTTTAGGTGGGTCTTCTTATAAATATACATGGTTCCTTAAAGTGGGTGTTTTAAAATTTAGCCTGGGCTTCATTGCTTTTCTACATGCTTCCTAAAAATTGCTTAGCCACAGGAAAGGTGGCACAGTCCAATTCTGTTGTAATGGCATAATTAAAAAGAAAATAAAGCTTCTCAATTTTCTCTGTAAGACTTCATATGAATAAATAAATTTCAATCTTTCTTCTGCTAGAAAAAAGATGGATCACTTGTTTGGGTTTTTAATGAAGGTACATAATTTCATTATACTCATTATACATGGAAGTGCAGACTAGCATATACTTTTAAGCATAAATACTTTTATTTACAAAATAGGACAGAAAAGCATTAGTGTAAGCTTTTAAAAGTGTTTTATTACTTTTTGGTTTTAACATATTGTTTTTCTTTGATATTTGATTGTAGCAGAGAAAAGTTTTTCTTGCAGAGTTAATTTTCTTAAGAGGAAGCACATATGTGTTCTTAATTATACATATTTTATCATGTGCTAGACATAGTAGGAATTATGTCCCTAAAATACTTTCCAGGAATTTTGTAAGCAGAAATGTATGAAGGAGAAGAAGACAGCAGAGTTTATGGATTGTTTGGTTTTGGTTTTGAGTTTTTTTTTCCCCAGACTGTAATAATTAATAATTTAGAAAAATCGAAATGTTTTCAAAATGTTTTCAAAATGTAAATATAAGTAAATTATGTATTAAACTTGTATAGATAGTTAGAATCATCTGAAACCATCTGCCACAAATGAATATCTTAGCTTGCATTCAACTAATATGCCAACTTATGGTTACTTACGTTTTACTCCTGTTTGCTACAGGTGAAGTGGGTGAATATCAGACAGCTCATTATAGAGACATGCATGCTGCATTCCCAAAGTAGGATGACAGAACAAGTCATGGTATGTATTGTAATTTCAGTTCTACAATACATCTTCAAGCTGTCTGAGGTAAAATGCTTACTAAGCACTGCATTGGGGCTGTCAGATTTCTTCATGGGGTGGTAATTAAATTGAGGCAGCTCTACCATTTATTTTGTGGAACTAAGCCAGAATTATCTGTATCCTAAAAATATGCTGCTGTAGACTGCTGTTTGTATCAGGAGCACAGTTTTTGGCATATAAATTCTCTTTTATAGAAAACATCCTATTTCTCTCTGTTTTTTCTCACCTCCATAGGCTGTGGGGGAGGAGAGATGTTTTGTCACTGGACTAGTTTAAGTCTGAGGGAAACTGGTCATGATGCCATCAGAGATGGTATCTTGCTTAAAACTGCAGACATTTGGGCTTGATTCAATTTGTGACTAATAGGGATAAAGGATTGATGGTCATGGGGGCCAAGGGTGGCATTAAAGTTTCATGCCTGATTTACAGGGTTCTTAGCCCTGGTATAATTTAGAGTGCCAGGAGCCCAGTTGGCCATGGCTGGCCACTGCCACAAAAATAAAGCTGAATGCATGTGAGGATGCAATGTGATAAATGAATAGGAAATTTCCTCTGGTCATTCCTGGAGACCAGCTTCGTTATTAAAAAACACATGGGAGCTGCTGTGCTGAGTCAGACCAAGGGTTCTGGTGTCTCAATGGTGCGTCTGTGCCAGCTCTCTGGCATTCTGCTCTGAAAATCAGAGCTATTCCAAAGTGGCCCTGGCTTAGAAATAGTGCTCAGGATGTAGTGTCTTCCCAATATTGTCACTCATGTTCTTCCTGAGAGAAGGCAGTGAGAGTTGCAGATAACTTTAATGATATAGCCACACAATGGACTTATAGAGCAGCATGATTATGTTCTTATCTTCTTATCCGCTTGCTTTCTAGTGAATCTGACCTTTCTAAAATTTGTAAGTTACCTAAAAACTATGGTGAGATAAGCAGCACAATTTTAAGTAGCTGAATATCAGAAGTATATGCAACTCATATAACAGCAAATTCAATTCCAAAGACATTTTTTAAGATTGAAAAGGGTGAGTCTGATGTGTAAAGGAGGCTCTCATAGGATAAATTTCCTATGATGCACAAATGAGTTTATTTTATAATTCAACATCCTTTAGAAAATTGTTTGGATTGAGTTCAGTTGATTTAGTCAAACAGTGAGAACAAAACCTGGGGAGGAAATAGCATACAGATGCAAAACAGTTTTCAAGTGTACAGTGTGGGAAAACTGTTAATGGATTATCTGGAAATAAATGAAATCTCCTGCAAAAACAATAGTTTGTTATTGTTGTTTTTTTTTTTTTTAATGAAATGGTGGTGAATATGAATGCATGGTCAGAAATGCTGAAACCCACTGTTTACTTGAAAAAATGTGTCAAAATGGTTGTCCTTTTCCTGAAATAAAAAACTGAATTAAATACTTAAATCAGTGTCCAATAAATAGCTACACTAAACAGAAAAGTATTACATAGGAAAGAAGTTGGAAAGGGTGGGCTTTATTCATGGGCTCCCAGCTGCTCAGGGTATACCTATAGTCAGAAGAAAGAGGAAGGTATAGATTCCTAAGGGGGAATTCAGAATAGGAATCTGAACTAACTTGGCTCTCGCTTTGAAGCGCAATTTGTCATCAAAGGATATTGTGTCAGGAGACAGTGCAACTCTTTCATTAAGAACATTTCTTATACCATTCTCTGATTATTAAAAAGCTTTTTGTTATTGAAAGCTGTGATTTGCCATTTTAAAAAAGATATGTATGAATCTGGCTCAAATATCTTGTACATCACAAATATTACTTTTTAAAGATATAATTTTCCTTATTAATTCATATTTTCTCCCTGATTATTGAACTTTGAAACACATTATCTCCTTGCATATTTGTATTTTCTTTTACCTTTGGTAAACCATGCTGTATACATGTCCACATGCTTTGATTTTACTGCTGTTTTTTTCTAGCTCCCTTGTCATATTTTCTTCATTCTGTTTGATCTATTATACTTAATGAACAACAGTTTTCACTTAGAATAATGTTTATGCTTTTTTGAATTTTAAATAGCATATTGTGATGGTATTAGTGATGTTACACTAAGTCCCTCATCCTGCAAAGGCTGATTCATGTTTCTCAGTTTGCACAATCTGAACAGTCCCACTGGAGTTCAAGAGTTACACATGAGAGCATAAAGCTCCTAATTGCCTTTAGCAGACTCATTTCCAGTATCACAAAGCCCCATTTTAAGGACTGTTGCTTAGATCTGAAAATGCACATTTCACTGAAACGATTATAAAAACATGTCCTCGTCTGGAACCTGGAGAACAGAATTTTAATCTGGATTAAATTAAGCCTATTTTGAGGGATACATCTTGACCAACAGCATTTTATGAACATCTGACAACCTTGTATATTCTTGAAATGTAGAAATAACTTTATTTTTGTACTAATATTTTCAGAGATGCAGTTCATAGAACAAAGCAAATGGCAGTAAAAGGAGAGAGCATTTGATTTTGTCCCCCCCACTCTTCTACTCAGAGGAAAGTAGCTAGAATACCAGGCAGTAATTAGCTTTCAGCCAAATTGGGTATGAAATTTAAGTCTGTAGATTCATTGCGCCTATGTCAGCCTGAAGATTAAAGGCTTCTTAACTACATAGTGGCACAACAGCTGAGCAAGCTGTGAAGGAGCCAGTGGGGTTTGTTGTATAATAACTGCTCTGTTGATCACTGGAAGAGTCTGGATTTCTGTGTCCAATCCAGACAAACAGAAGTCTACCTTCTTGTCTCTGTCTGTTTCAGTAGATCACCATGTATCACCGGGGATTTCAGTGTAGCTGACTCAATTTCTGCAGTGCTGGAAACATAATATTCATTGACATGGTAGATGCACAGACCCCAGTAAAGTTAATGTTTAGCCATCCCTGGTTTTGGCAGCATGCTGCAGCTTACTAATTAATTTGGTTTATGTTTGTGCTTTTTTTCTTACCATATAATCAATGAATGTCAGGTGTTCTATAGTCAGGAAGACGGCTGTGAAAATGTACTCTGAAGTTATATTGAGATTATCCTTCAAGTTTTGTTATTAGCACGAATATAGCAAAATATTCTAATGCATTTTTAAATAGAGAGTTTATGAGCAGTGAACTGTGTTCTCTTCCATTGGAGGTATCCTAAACAGAGCCAAGAAAAAGTAAATCAATGTCAGATAATTTTGCTTTTTTGACTTGGGACAGCCAAAACTTTCTTCAGCTGTACCAGACTGCCATCTTGGCTTTCCATCATGGAGCATTCGGGATGCCAATATTCAATTACCCTTTCTCACTGTTGCCTTGTGTTACTTATTTCTTCTGGCAAACCTATCATTTGCATCTGATTTGAAAGAATTAATTTCTGTTTCTAACTAGCCTGTGAGTTTCACTAGTTGTTTTTTCTTTGCTTGGAAATAAAATTAGGTCAATTCCATTTCACTTCATATAACATGTAAACGAATTAGATGGTATAGACATCACTGAAGACTGATCATCTGGAGACCTCAACATGCCCTCAGATTGGATAAAGGAGGGTTACCAGCAAGTTTGCTTTCTCAGTTAGTATGGAAGAGTATTTTTTTGATGTATGGGTTTGATTTTTTTTTCTGTATCTCTTAAAGACATTGTCTCTAGGATACTGAGGAAAGAAGAGAAGAACAAGCAGAATTATAGCTTGTGTCCTTTCTTTTGTGCCTAGAAAGTTGGAAAGAAACAAAGATGGGTGGATTCAGTGGGTACAATGGGTACAATCTCCTTGTAATGTCATCTTCCCACATTAATTTTCAAAATATTGATGACTTTGGATAATGTTTCAAAGAACCAGATTTAACAAATAATGTCAATGCAAGTGATGGTGATAGGAGCTCACTGGTTAACCAGGCTTGAAAAAAATGTTTTGATTAATAAGGGACATACTATGATGGTTGTCATGGCAGGTAATCCTTTATTTATATAACAAATTTGACTTCAGTAGAACAGAAGTCCATACTTTTGTATGTTTTAAACCAAAGAGGTAGCAAGGAATATTCTGTGGTACTACCAAGATGTAATGTATTCTCTGAATCTCTGCTGATGTTAGCTTGTGTGATCCATTTAGTGTCCCTGTGCCCCTTATGCTATTTGCCCAGTAAGGCTGATGCAGAAAGGGGATTAGAAATACTCTAGGCACCACTGTATTTTAAAATTCCTAAAAGGAAATCAGAGGGTGTTTTTTCCTATTAGTTACTTTCCAGGCAGAAATCAATTAGTCTAATAGCACTACTCTTCTCCAAAATGGAATTGTACTGGACTGGTTTGATGTCTTCTTATAATTGCACACTGTATGGTTCTTTGACTCTTATCTCTCCCTCAGTCTGTGAATTTGAAACCATCAGGAAGATGTCACATTGGTATGAGTATTCTTCAGTGATAAGAACAGTAATTGTTGTGGGGAGACTTCTTAATCTTGGGTCACTCAAATCCCTTTTAAAGACAGCAGGTGCTCTCCAGAACAAGCATTAACAAGAAGAGATTATGAGGTAACCTGTTGTTCTTTATATCTCAGCATCTCTTGACAAAGCTTACCATCAGGCGCTGTGTTCAGAAGCCAGTCAGTACAGGAAAAAAAAATCAAACATGACTCAGGAAGGAACTAACGTTTTCAGTACTAAAGAGTGGATTCATTTTAAAGGGTGAATACTGAGAACTGTTACAGGGAAATTTATATTTAGATAAGATAATTATATGAGTAAATTATAAAAGCAAGAAATAAGGTGGCAGGGACTAAAAGAATAGACCTGCAGATAACCATGGTATAATACAACCAGAAAAAATTCTGCTTCCTCAGAAATCAAAATCTGAAACTGCATCTCGCCAGATTTGCATTGTGTTGAAATTCCTTGTACATTGTACCACTCATCTTCTTCCCAGCTGTGGCAAACGTGGTGAAAGCAAGTCAGTCATTCATATTGTCAGACTCTGGCACTGCTAACAGTATGACTTCATACAGATGTGCTGCTGCTTTGGGCTGCTTAGCATAGACAGAGTGAATTCTTGCAGCTCAGCGTGCTCAGGGTCTAACAGCTCTTCCAAGTATGATCACAGTGGAGCAGAACTGCCTGCTATTTTCAGCTCTCAAAATTTATGAACTTCTGGATCCAAATGCCAACTAAATTTTGTTTGAATAAGATTTTGTTTTCTAATTCTGTCCATTTCCATCAAGATTATGACACAAAATTAGCTGTGTTAAGCAGGTCTATGGCAATCTTTGGGAGGTCAGGAATTAAGCATAGGATAAATCATTGCATTCAGATGATAAAACCACTTTCAAAACCAGTTCAAGGAAACTTTTTTGAAAGGTATTTAGATCCAAAGGTGTAGTTAGCACTTTCTAAGAATACACATCTCAGGGAGTGTTAGGGACTTAACCCTTCTTCACTCTACTTTGAAAAAAAATCAGCTAGGCACCTATCTCAGCCTTTAAGTTCCTCAAATACTTTTAAAAAAATCTGGCCTTTGATAACTCAAATCCCCTTGACTTTCTGTAAGGCTTTTCATCCTGAATTCTAGATCCTCATAGGTTTTGAGTGCCTAACTCTCTTAAATTAAAATGTGAGTTAAAGGCCCAGGTACTTTGGAAAAGCTGAACCTTGGTGCTCAAGTCACTTCTGAAAAAAGATGTTAAACTGCTAATTCCCTCAGGTGCTTGAGGAATATTTTCCTGTCACCTCTGAGAAAATATTCTTGAGGAATTTACTTTGTTAATCACCTGCTTTGTCCCAAACTTTGCATAACAACTTTGTGTAATATTTATTATGGAGAATTTTTTTTTCCCAAAAGAATGATAAAACTCTTTTATAAAATGAAAAATTATGACAAAAGTATATATTTATGCTTTCAGGAGGCAAATGTGTTTTTTAATGGAATTTAAATAAATGGAATTTTTATGATGAAAAAAGCAACAGTAAAAGTAGTGATTATGTTTTTCATAGTTCATTTGCTTCCCTTGCCCTGAAGATCTTGTACAGAAGTAAAATGAGATCCCTGGTGAAGCCTACAATGTCATTGACTCCGAAGAAGGACTCAGAGACCCATTGGTGTTTAATGACCCTTACTAGCCTCCATGAAAGAAACTGGTATGATCCACTAAAGGAGACATATGGTTCTTTGGAATTATAAAGAAACACTGTTTTCTTCATGGGTAAACATTGTAGTCATGCATTTCTAAACACTGCCTGGTTTTAGATGACTGCTTTTAAAATGGCTGTCCAAATTTGCTGAGGAATTGCATTCATTTTTCATTAGTACTTGACCAACAGCAGTGGTATTTTTGCAATACTGCAATCATGCAATTTTAATACTCTTATTATTCTGCACCATCATATCAGACAGAACAAAACACAACAGATAAGAGAGCTGAACTACACAATAAAGAGCAACTGGACTTTATAGGGTGTGGGCACATCGTATAATACAGTCATGGGGTGATATCCCATAGTTATAGGGAAGTGTTGGAATATTAAAATATTTCTGTATTCATTCCTTCATGAAATTTAAGTATATTCTTTACTGCAGTTAGACATAGGGCAGTGTCAACTGAAGGAGAGGGAGGAGGGGAAAGAAAAAGGGAAGAGAAGGGAAGGGAAGGAAGAAGAAAGGAGAGATCAGGGTGAAATCCAATATTTAAAGGCAAAATAAAATAAAAACTGATTTCACAATGAAGTAAACAGCAGTGGAGATTCAGCTAGGACAATACCATGAACAAAAAGGTATTTTACTGCAGTCATATCACAGAATGAACACGGTCAGAACCTGTTGCATAAGTAGAGTCTGGTTACAGGCCACAATAAAGTGCTGAATATACCTAAAAATTCTCAGTAGATACTCTAGTGTAGACAAATTTTGATCAATAATGTTGTACTTCATGCTTCTCTTTCTCTGATGTGTCCCCAGAATGAAAACATCTCTAGGACAGATACACCACTGACATCTTTCACTGGATCTAGAGCTGTTGTACCTGTGGTAAAACAAGTGCAATTACCTTAGTTTCAATTTCTCTAAAGGCTGTGCTCAATTTCTAAACATGAACCATCCAGAGGAGAAAATATATTAAGCTTTTGGATTTTTTTTCTTCATCAGTCTTTTTAGTGACTATCTTTTCACAGCTCCTTGTAAAAACAATATGATTTGTTCTGCTAGCTTATAATTTTTTCCTCCTTTAGTATATTTCTCAATGCTCCTAACAAGAGATGGAATTGAATCTGGCTTTTTTTTTTTATTTTGTGAAATGTGACATTTTATGTAAACTAAGATTCCTCTTGAAAATCAATTCAGCAGTTTTAAGTAATGTACTTGTCATATGGGAATATTAATATGAAAGAAAAATGACATGGATATATAAGAAATTGAACTAACTGCCTGTTTAAAGATATCAAAAAGCACAGTGATGAATACTCTGAAATATTTGTTGCAAGATCCTAACACTTTACAGTCATCAGAGATGCAAATGTTCAGAATTATTTTTATCTAATGTTATCCCAGGGATTAAGAAAAACTGTAATGTATGTATACTTCTACATTGCATATACCGTGTCATAGCCTTTGTATTGCTGGGTAGAATCCTCTAACAAAAGTTCATGGTTCAGCTCAGATTTTGAAATACTGTAGTGGGAGGAATAGAAAAGGTGAATTTGCTTCTCACATTGGGACTGCAGGAGGGAGAAAAATGGCTAGTAGGAATAGTCAGTAATTCAGACTTTCCTAGAATGGAGCTGCTGAAATGCAAGGCAGGGACAGTGCCCTGTAAAGGAGCCTAGTCATTCTTCCTGGCAAGGCAAGAGTAAAGCAAGAGAAACTGTGATTCTCTCAGTCCCAATAAGACCTTTTTGCCCTATTCTGCCGATGCAAAGGACTATAGGATGGATATGCATTAACTTTTGAGAGACTTTGCACAATTAGAGAGTTTAAACTTGACATTTCCAGTCAGCATTCATTCTCTAGGCTGCTCCCTGGTAGTACAATAGCCTTCTCTTGAACCATCAAAGAGCTATGTTTCAACAGCCCCTCAGGATAGTAACCAAACTTGAGTGTTGTTTGTCCAAAGTATTCAGGAGGAATCAATTGACCCCCTTGCTTCTTTTCTGAATTGTTATCCTTTAAATGTTAGTGTTGATAATCACAAAAAACACACTGTTTTAACAGGACCATGCCAGTTTCAGTATCCTGCCTGGTGAAGGCTGGGGGAAAGTGCAGAAGCTTTTAAGGGACACTACTGCAATTTCCCTTTAAGAAATTTAGTATTCATTTTAAGAAATTTAGTATTCATTTGTTTTATTTTTTGTTGCATTAGTTATGAGGTGACTGAGGTGACTAAATGAATATGAAAAAAGCTGTACATAAAACAAAATCAATTAAGAGTTATCCAAAGAATGTAAATATATTTGATACTGCATTCTAGTTTGGAAGAAACTCAAATTTGAATAAGTGGTCTATTTTTCAATGAGTATGCCCTGCACAGACATAAAAAATGCCAGTAAAACAGATGGCATAATGATTTTGGTAGCTTGACAGACTTACCCCACCGCTTCATTTCTCTCTGTGTTGACTTTGTCCCTTACATTCCAAAGATGGATAAATGTATTAACATGTAGTTTACCATACAGGTCAGGGGATCTTTCTCATTTGACCTTGAAAACAAATGTTCTGTCTGCTCTGCATGGATAATTCATAAGATTTAGTGGCTCATCTCTGTAGGTTTGGCATTTAGAAATGTTGCTTCCCCAAATGTCTCGTTGTCTTCTGCACCAGTTAGGTAGTGCACTGCAGCTGAAAGCTGGTTACACATTTATGGGGCCAGACTTGTGTCACATGGTGATTTCTGGTTCTCTAGCATGAAGGCACAGAATGCTGCTAGCACCATGAAAGTGTTCAATTTTCCCGAGTAGCAGGGCATACTGTTTGTCTGTCCTTTGGACTCGATCAGTTGAAGAAAAATGTTTGATGCAATTTAGACAAAAAGAAAACAGGTAATGGATGAGCAACAATCACTGTTAGAAGTTTGTGTTTGCTGAATACCAGACAGTGATATCTAGTAAGCAAAAGTACTTCAGTATAGATAAGATGGAAGAAAGGTAAATTGAGAGACTGAAAAATACAAGAATAAGGTCAGTTTTCTAGGTGAGACAACTAGAAAATGAGACACCTCTGGTGAATACTGTACAATTCTAGGGGGTATAGTTTTGAAGATATTTCTGCTTCATACCTTCATGAGCTGCAGAATTCATGCTGGCTAAAGGGTTAATAGAACAAAAAACTGATCCTGCTTCAGAGAGCTTGCAGTTAAGAGTAAGGTAATCAAAGATTTAAATACTATCAGGATACACCCCACCACATCAGGAGGCAGTGAGAGTATTGATCTGCTGGGTAAGCAGCAATCACATCTCATCTGTCGCTTAGTCATTATTGAGTCTCTAGTCATCATAGTAAAATAAAGATTTAATATGGGACTATGTCTGGGCATATATTCACAAAAACTAAGCAATTTGTTCAGCTCCACTTTGCAGGACTATAGTTTCTGTCTAGACAGAGAATATTTGTTAAGATACATGGATAGGAGCACTCCTAATACTTTTTTCTCGTACCAAATAAAATATAAGTAGATTTTAAGGACAACTCATATTCTTGAAGCATACATAGAAAAAAGCCCCCTCCAAATGGCACAAGGTATCACTTCCATAAAATTAGGCTGTTGCCATAACCTTCTGTTACTATTTCTTTGTCTTCTATCCCTTGTGCAAGTCCTTGTGCTACTACATGGTGAGCCTCAAAAACTGACCCAAACTAAAAATAATATGGCGAGACAAAAGCAGAGGATTTCAGCTCCATAAGTTCTCCAATCAGTCCCTTGTGTCCCTACAAACAGGGTTGTACCAACAGAAGGAAAGAGGTAAGAGATTCAAAAATTACAGTTATCACCTCCTAGGGACACTGCTAACATTTTCTAGCTGAAGGTGTGCATGGAATTGTGCTAGTAGAAAAGCTGTCCCCAGAAATAAGAAAAGAAATTATAACAGTGCATTGCATCCTACAAAGGATGGTATTGATCTTGAGCTTATTGAATATTTGCCACTTCTATAAAATCCTTGGCACACTAGCACCAGTAGTTGATTAGATATTTTTAAGAGATCCTAAAGAATTTAATGCTTTTTGTTATATTGTGTCTGTTCCTATTAAAATATATACTGAATACTGTGCATAATTATGTTCACAAGAGAACAGTAGTGGGATAGCAGCTGAGATTTAATTAATTTTGTGGAGAGATAACAATTTTTAGTTGACAGCAAAGTTAAGAAAGATGCTTGACTGGAAAAGTCTAAGACCAGGAATGCAGTTTTGTCCTTGTGCTGGTGGCAAAGAGTAGCATGCTGTTCTACAGAGATTTGGGAAAAATTCTGTTCCACCCAGGCTCACAGGCCTAAAAGAGCAACAACCCCAGTGTCCATGGGCAGCATGACCAAACTCTCTGTGCTCCTTGCATTTGCTCCTACTGCTGGAGAGGAACCTTTATCTGAGCCTTTTCTCTCTTTCTGGTCCCTGTACTAAAGCTGGCTCAAAGGGCAGGCACTCTGTGTACCCCAAAATTCAGGCATAGCTTTAGAGTTCTTTGTGCCATGGAGTTAAATGTCCCTGTTATGCTCAGTCACCAAAGATGTACCCAGTGAGAGGAAAAGAGTTATCACCTGCAAGATCTCCTGCCTTTCCTGGTGAACCAAAGCCAAGCACCTCCTGCTCTGAGTCCACAGGGCAGGTACACTGGCACCCTGGTGCCCTGGTGCACCGCCAGTGTGCAGATACCAGCATCCAGCACAGGCACCACAACCACAGCCAGACCACAGGGGCTGCATAGGTCTTCTAAGCTGAATTTGAGAGTACATTGTATTTCATTTGTATTTCATCTGTTTGTGCTTGGAGAATAGTGCATTCAAATTCTTCAGTTGCATGACAGCGTTAAGGTTTGTCCACTGCTCCCCACCATGCCCTTTCCAAAGTGTGAATCCAAACCAAGGGTGTAGTAGTTTTGGCAATTTCTCCCACTCTTCCCTTTCTCTTCCTACTCCCCTCCCAAATGACACAGAGTGACTATAGGGGGCAATACAACCTCACCATACACGTACAGCCTCTGTACATCGGTAATACGCCACGTTAATAGGAGGAAACATTTAAGAATCAGTTTTTACTTCTTGCTTTTGAATAATTTGTGTCATGATAGCGGTAAACTATATTGTTACCTGGCCTCCACAAAATGGAAGGTTTTAACTTCAGATAAGCTTTTACTGTTTTGATGTTTTTTGTTTGTAAGTGAAAGTTAATAAATAGTGATTTTATTTCATATTACTAATTCAAATTAAAATCTCAAATAAAACGAGCCATAAAAACCAAACTAAGGTAATCTTGAAATTCATTTGACATTGATCTAAGCAGAACTGTTCCAAGTCTGTATGTATCTCATATTCATGTAATTCAATCTATATGCCTGTCAATATTTCTGCTGCAGTTTAATTTCTTCAGATCAGCTTCTTTCTCACTTAATGCAGATTTCCAGAAGTTAGTCCAGTTTACAGGGCTTAAATGATACTCTTATATTTTCTGGTATTTTTGTGTAAAAATGTTTATATATTAAAATTCCTGAATGAAAATCTAATTGTCATAACAAAAAAAAATTACATATATTAATTTGGTCCCATTTTTCCTACATTGATTGACGAGCAGTTCACAGTAAGCAGGCAAAGAATGGTAGCAAAGATAATTTCCATCTCTTCTTCTTCAATGGTGTAAAATTGTGTACCTTAGCTTTTCTTTCTCAACCCTCCTGCTTTCTGTAAAGGAATAGTTAGAAGATGCAGAGCTGAACTTCTGTTAACATGATTAGAAAAGCTGTTGTTACAGACTATTTTCTATTATTTTAATTTTGTGTCATTATAATTTTTGACAGTTACTGTTTACCAGAGTTTCCCTGAAGCAAAAATGATTTAATGTTCAACACACACATTAAAATGTGTTCTATTTTCATATGTTAAAGCTGATAGAATTATAATTTAAGCAGAAATCTGTGCTTAACAGTGCAGCACATAGAATCTCTGAACACAGATGAAACTGAAACTTCTATCTGAAGGGAAAACAAAGGCAGCAGTAATGTGCCTTAATAATTACAGTTAGAGCGATGTGATATTTTTGTAATGAAATTCAAACCCAGGTGAAGATAATGTGCTTTGGGTTTTGTTGTAGAAGCGAGGCGCAGTTTGAAGCCTGGGCTTTCATACTTGGTGACTTTATATTGGCTTTATATTGGCTCATAACCAAACCCATAATTTTCACTAAAAGTTCCTTTTCAATTTTCTCATCCATTCAAACTCAGATCTGACTTCTAGGGACAGTAAGTCTCAAATTCTATAGGAAAATCCACTGACTTCACTGAATGCTGAAAATTCTTAGTTTCTAATCCTCTAATGTGAGCACTTCAGGTTTACTCAATAGCTTACTGACCTTTACTTAGCCATGTACACATTTCAGTGGGAATTTTCAATACTTTTTCACTAAAAATCGTGTTCAACAATATTTCCTGATCATTAAGACCTGTGTACCTAAAGCATAGACCAAGAACATGTCCTACAAGACCAGAATACAAATCTATACCTTTTCACAACTTCTTTCTTTCTGTCATTTCTCAGATTCACATGAAATCCAGTTTTAATAACTCCTGGTATTGGATATTGCTGGTGAGTTTTACCAGTTATTATGTATGGTGGTGGTTGGATTTTATTCTTCCTTTCCACTCTTTTTTCAAGAAGAATGCTCAAAGCTAAGATAGAAAATAATACATTGAGATTTATGGTCCATGTCTATCCACAAAAATAAAACCCCAGAGTCCCCCAAAACTGCAAAACTAATTTTATGACTTTGAAGGAACAAGTGAATAGGTGTTCATCTGAGTACTTGTAGGGAGAAAATAGTTAAAGCCAACAAAAAATATCATACTAAAACTGCATTTACATACTCACACTGGAAAAAGAGTTCAATAGTTATACAGAATATATTAGAGCTAAATATATTAGAGGCAGAGCAGCACTAGCAAAATTTGTAGCCTTTTCCAAGGGAAGTGCTGAGTAATTTGGTAGACTCATGTAAAAAGGGAAAATGATTTAATGCAGATAGCAGAATATACATCAGAATAGAAGAGACACTTGCAGGAAGATATGATATTGATCAGTGATGACTGGAAAATTTCTGATATGGTGTCTGTTGTTAAAACAGGACCAAAAAGAGATCCTGGAAATTAGACCATTGAACTCCACCTTGCTTCTGGGGAAACTGATTGAGAGTCTAATTTAGGATAGAATAGTTCAGCTTATGGATAAGTATAACCTAATAGAGTCAAACCTGCTCAACGTTGGTAGGGGGAAAGCATACTTCTCTAACCTGCTAAAGTGCCTTGGGAAAGTTAATAAATTAGAAGATAAGGGTGACCCAGTGAACATAATTTATTTGGATTTTCAAAAAATTCCTGATATGATCCTTCATGAAAGACTCTTAATGGAAAATATAACTGAGGTAAGGGGCAAAATCTTTCAGTGGAATAAAAACTGAGTAAATGATAGAGAAAAACTTGCACTGAAAGTCTTCTTCTATAAGTGTAAAGAGGTTAATATTAGGATGCTCTAAGGGTTCAGTGTTACTTAATATTTTTTTTAATGATTTGGAAATTTTATCTTCTAAAACTGCATTAATGTTAGCTAGTCAAGTCAAGAAGACTGTGAGGGTAGGAGAGATTGGTGAGATTGACACACATATATTTTACCTTGGATAAGTATAAATTTTGGTGCTCATTTTATGGGTTATTTTCAGTTCCAGAACCATACTTTACATCATTATAATCTACTGAGAATAATTTATCTGGTCTCTGAGTAGGGATACAATAGATATCCCTGCAGCAGCCATGTGGAATGATTTACTCTTTCTAGGTATAGGAGTGGACAGAGTTATACAAGAATGAGGAATTCCCATCTGTCAGGTCACTGGACCTTTTCCTCAGGGCAATCCAGCTGCATGACCAGAACAAGAGCTGCATTTATCATAAAAGATAAAAATCCTCCTTCATAAATACTTAAAAGTAAATCCCATTCTTGTTAGATCTTGCTGGAATGTCTGTGTTTTTGAGACACTCTTAATTATGGCACTGACACTGTTGCCCACTGTCATCTGCAGCCCAGAAGCTGTAACCCACCACTGGTGTTTGGGAGTTCTCACCTGTTATATCCCAGCACTCTCATTCCCATCTCTTCTTCATGAAGGTCAGTAGGAACAACACTCAGTCCTGCATCTCCTTCTGGTATGGATATCTCTGCTGGCTGTCACCTGCTTCTAAAAATGATCAGGAACCCTTGGCTGATTGGGTTAACTCACACGTGAGCAAATTGGCTCTGGGGGTTGGGGTTTGAGCTTGGTCAGGGTTTTATCATTTGCTTTACTTTCTTCCCTACTGTCTTTTCTACACTACATTGAACTGTGAATCTGTAAAATTCTTTAAAGCACCACCCACTAAAGGGCTAAAGTAGCACATGTGAAGACTATGACCCTATATTAAGTATATTATATGTGAGATACTCAGTTCATGGTGCGCTGCAAATTTCACATCCACTCTTTCTAAACTGAAGTCCATTAATTATTTAAAAAAATAATGAGAATTAACAGATGATATCTCCTTCAAAACTGAAATGGGTTCATCTAATTTTAGAATAAATGAAGAGATTTTGTGTTGCTTTCTATGATGCTTCTTAAAAAAAATCCATTTTACCATTTTTACTGAGCCAAAAAGACAATCTTTATAAATGCAACGTTTTGGACTATGAGTAAACACAGTGAGGAAAAAAGATTATTGCTTGGCAAAAGAAATGTGTGGAAATCACAACACTAAAAATAGCATTTATCTTGATCAATAACTCATGCTTTTAAATTTTTTTCCTGAAAAATATTAATAGAGTTCTTTAAATAATAAAAAAAATGCTTTTTCCCCCTCTTTTGTTGTTGAAGCCCTGTTTGTATTTACATCCAGTCATTTAATGCCCATTAAAGAAGTAATGCTATGTTAATGTAAGGGAAAAAATCAATGCTACTCAGATCAGTAGCTGTGGGGAAACAGTGCAGCAGCTGGTTTGCAAACAGCAAGCCCACATAGATCAATGAAATTACAAGCTAAATCTGCTGATGCTCACAAACTGCTTCAGCATTGTGATGTCTAACCTTTCTCAAGTTCAAGATCTCTGGCAAGCCAGCAATAGCTAAATGAAGAAAAAAAAGAAAAAAAAAGGCAAAAAAAAAAGCATAGAAGAAACAAAGAAAGGACATAATGGGCTGGTGGGGAATTTTAGCATGATATATAATATTCCACTTTTGAAGTTATCAGTGTAACTGCAGGTTTGTAACAGATATAAAAGCCACTGTAATCTCCCAGTGAGCAAAGCTGCCATCTACACACTCTGGAGATTTTCTTCCTTAAGAATGTTCAAATCTGTCACATATTACCTTGAACTGTAACACTGGAGGGCTAGAGAGCACTTCAGTAATGTGGTTGTTAATGTGAATTCTAGAAAATAATTTATCAATGAACAAAAGTACAGCTTCTGTCATGTGCCTATGTCTTTTATTTTATGGTATGCTTGTAGCTCTTGAAATGGTTTGAATTTTGTTAACTTGTAAATTAAACATGCAGAATATTTGACTTGTTGAATGCAAGATTCATTTGCATATTTTATGCTATTTGTATGGTAAGGGAAGAAGCCCCTTTTACCCCAAGGAAAACAACACTGGGCTTTATCAGTATCATGTGAATAACATGCCTGTTAAGTGATTATTTTCAGGGCAGTCATCACCCCATTTGTGCCACTTTTTTAAACACAGAAGCATTTTTCAGGCATTAATCAGTGAGAAGATAGGGGGAACCAATCTCTGAAGATTGCTATAAAATGGAACACATTTTATAAAGGGAAATAGGTTCATTCCAAGAGCAGAATAAAAGACATCTTGCATTTCCTTCAAATATTGACAGATGTATTTTGTGGGGAACAAAATGTGTACTTGGTAAATATATAATTCTTATTGTCTACTGATGTCCCATTGCTTTACAAATATTAATTAAATGTCACAGTTTGATTCTGTTCTATTGTATCTGTTTTGTAGGTTGTAAATAAAAAAAAAATCTAGAGGTTGGAAATATCTTTTTGGTCTTCCAGCCAGGGAGTAGCAAAACAGAAAATGGAAATCTTTTTACCTGTCTTCTGTTATTATAGGCTTGCATTATTTTACACACCAAGCACATTCAAGAATCAAATCAACAGTGAGGTGAAGTGTGATTATTTCTTGTACTGTCAATTGTTTCTGCTGAAATGACCATTTTTGGATTTGGCTTAAAAGTTGCTTTTCTTGTCTACCTTTCTCAGATACTTCATAGTAAAAAAAATGAAGGAAAATTTAAATTTTGAAATGTCACACGTCTGTTTCTCTTTTTCTTATAGATATAGATACAACCATTTTCCTTCCATTACTGATCATTATGTCAATTCATTACTTTATGATGCTGCTCAGCAGTGCTGATGGCCAGATATTTCCTGCTGGATGTGTAGGGAAGACTGATTGTGACAATAGTTACTAAGAAGTTAAAACTGACTGTATACACTAACACTGCTGGTGCTGTGCAGGCCCTGGTGGAAATCTCTCCTTCTGCTCCACATATTGGTTAGGAATGAGAGAGAGATGCCCGACAGAGGCTAGGAGTTTTTTCTTCCAAGCCTGATCAAAGATCCACAATGATTGTAAGGAAACACCAGCATTTCCTCACAGGGTCATAGATCATCAGCACCTAGGTGTGCTCACATGCAGGATAGGACTTCTGAAAGTTTTGTCTTCAGACTTTATTCAGGCCTCTTTCTTTATTTGGAGCTTATTGAGAAAATTCTTGTGAAACTGCTGAGCCAAAGAGAAGGGTCCTGTTGATGACAGCATGACCAGCATTTCTGCAAAAGTCTTTTTCTTCCAATGCAAAATATGAATTTGTGATGAAGACTTTGTGGTCATCATAAATAAATGAACAAGCTTCTATAAATCTTGCACATCATAAAGAGTGCATCATTGCAGTGGAGAAACAAAAAGGATAATTGTGGGGGGTGCGATTGCATTGTTCAGTTTTTTATTATAACAAAAACATCACCATGCTTGGAGAACCCCAGCAATAATTCCTCTTGACTGCAATAAGTACTTTTGAGGAAGAGAAAGCTGATGAGCTGCAGGCTTCCCTGCTGCTAAATTCATCTAACAACCCACTCATAGTGTTTTCTGCTTTAAAGACCAATAGGAAGTTTATAAATTGGTTGGATGCTCTTCTTTTCAGTATAGTCAGATCCTGAAACTTTTCTGTTGGTCTGAAAAGCTGGATGCAGTTTGGTTACTGGGCAGTATCAATTGTGAACATTATTCAGTTATACTATCACACTGGCCACAGAGTTACATGCAATTTTACAGAAATTTGTGATTGTGGATCTGCCCAATCACCCTGAATGTAAAAGACCTGTGGGGTCTGGAGTTTGGCCATATTCCTACATCTGCACAATGTGATGAGACTTCATCTCTGCAAGGATAGAAATCAAAATCCTGAAATTAGCATCCTGAAGTATCTCAAAACTTTGAATGTGAGCTCAGACCAAACCTGAATTTTGAAGTTTATGCTTCTATCTTGGTGGTCAATTCTGATGATGATCAAAATGAGAAGAAAGCAATTTAAATCTATTTTTTTAAAGAAAGAGCATCTCCTTTGACAAATAGGAATATAGTTCAGCAATCTTTTCCTCTGATCTCTGTTATTGTCAGCAATGTGTATGTACTGAATTGAATCTGGATGAATAAGTGCTATGAGAAAAAAAAGCTATACTTTTATCAGAACATTGCTGGAAAGTACAAGAAGAAACCATGAAAAATGCTGTTTTGATGAGACAGCTAGGCCTCTAACCTCAAAGAGGATATACCCTGGGTGCTCATTTGGAAAGAACCAAATGTTTCACATCCACTCAGTCATTGCACAGAAAAAATACTTCTTTGTATATAAGAAATATATTGGTAAAATTCATACAACTTCAACGGAATTACATATTGAGGAATTAATTGTATTTGTATATGCACTGCAAGATTTTATTCTAGTCAAATACCAGTTTTACTGATCATTTTGGCTTAAATGCAGCCAGAGTAGCATCATTCAAGAGACAAGAAAAGCTGCACCGGCTTTTAGAGTCTAAGGATCATTTTTTCCTGAACTCTAGAGAACATGTTTCTGCCATTGGTGTATGCCACATGTGTGCAGCTTCTTCAAGGCTCTTCTCATGCTGTTCTGGTTTCCCATCATGTTGCGACCCAGCATGTCCAGGAACACCTCACACGCCTCTTCTTTTCAAGCGTTGGCAGATTGGTGAGGGGAGAGGATGGCCTTGCACTTGACATGCAACTGAGCCTCTGGGAAAAATGTTCCAACTCTTCTCATTCAAAAGCTTCTTCTGAAATTTGGCATATCCATTATATGCCATGAGATGGTCTGTGATCCCTAATGTGCATCTCTTTCTGGTTTGTTTTTCACTGCTGGCAAAAAGCACTTAGAAGAACTTTTATTTTCACCAGACCTTAAGGTCTGTAATGGCTGATCCTAGACATTTTGTGCTGGTTTTGGCTGGGATAGTGTCAATTTTCTTCACAGCAGCTAGTATGGGCTATGTTTTGGGTTTTGGATTTGTACTGAAAACAGTGTTGTTGATGCAGGGATGTTTCTATTACTGCTGACCAGTGCTTACATGGAGTCAAGGTATTTTCTGCTTCTCACCCCAGTCCAACAGGGAGTAGATTGAGGGTAACAAAGAGCTGGGAGAGGACACAGCTGGGACAGCTGACCCCACTGACCAAAGAGACATTCCACTCCATAAGGCATCATGCTCAGCATATAAAGCTGAGGGAAGAAGAGGGAAGGGGGTGGACATTAAAAGTGATGGTGTTTGTCATCCCAAGTCATCATTGAGTGTAGTGGAGCCCTGATTTCCTGGGAATGATTGAACACCTGCCTGCCCATGGGAAAGCAGTGGACAAATTCCCTTTTTGCATGGCTTTTGCTTTACCCATTAAACTATTTTCAGCTCAAAACAAGGATTTTCTTACTTCTATTCTTCTGATTGTCTCCTCCTCCCTGCTGCGGTGGGAGTGAGTGAGCATCTGTGTGGGCCTTAGTTGACAGATGCAGTTAAACCAGACCACACCTTCTTTTCCAGAGCAGGATTTTCTACTTACAAAGAGCTGGGTTTCCATTCTGTCTCTTTGACAGTATTCTGCACTTAAAGGCATTGGTTTCTGCTCTTGCACTGGCTCAGCAATCTTGAGCCCACATGAATGGGAAAAACACTACAGAAGGGAACTAAGCTGTACTTCCCATCATGAGCAAAGATTTGTTCTGCAGCAAAGGTAATTTTCAGTAAGAGAAACTCATATATAAAAACACAGGGGTATAAAAACATTTCTTATACCACATTGACAACAACTGAAAAATAGCATAAGAGATGTGATGAGTTAAATATATGTTGTATATTGATAATACTAGGACTCCTTTCTCTGTATCTGTCTCTGTCTGTCTAGCTGTGCACATCCTGTTTCCCTGAAACTGGAAATTAATGTGTTGGATGGGCTGTCTTTGACATTCATTTTCATCATTTCTATGCTTAGCAATCCAAACCAACTTTCTAATAATTAAGTTCATGTTAGAAGGGGACAGTGGACTTCCATACATTAGACAGCCTAATTTGTGTGCAAGACTAGTACTGCTTTACTTTGTTTGTTGTAGCAGCACTGCTAAATCTGCACTGGTTAGTGGCCTTGTCAGCATTCCCATCACAAATTTCAGCTCAGTACAAATTCCATTACAAATTTTAGTGCTTAAAAAACAACTGTTGCTTTTCATCAGTGATGCTGCTTCATACATGCTTAGCCAGCAAGAAAATAATTTTGCAAATTTTGTGTTTAGGTTGTTTTAGCCATTTAGCTCTTTGATTGTAGATTCCTCAAAAATAAAAAACAATCTGGGAAAATGAGAAACAAGTGAGGTTTGTTTTGCAAAACTTAGTCCTGAAAGTGGTTTAATTGTTCTTCAGCCTGCCAGCTCATGTGCAGTTGATGTGTTTTATCCTATAAGAAGGCAGTTACTTTAGGACAAAAATAGATACTCTAGACTGGAGGCTTTGGGTGATCAGCAATGACAATCTCACTGACAACTGTTTCCCCATTGCTAAGACGTCCCTGCACACCTGATGAGGACCAGACCTGGACCTTTTCACATGCCAAATCTGTCCAGCTTTCTTAATTTCATACATGGAAAGTTGGCCTTAATACTCAACTTAGCGAAGGACATCCCTGAGCACCTGCTTCCTCTATCAAATCTTCAGAACTGTTTTTTTCCCCTAACTTTGCCTTAACCTTCAAAAATGGTGACAGACTCCCATCCCTAAGTCAACAGATAGAAGATGTTCACCTTTATTTTACCCTCAGCACTAACTCCTCTTTCTCGTGGATGCTTTCATGGGATAATGTTGCCATTATTTCTGCTCAAGGTACATTACAAGCTGTTGCCTTGCTGCTGGCATCTTATTTGGGCATCAGGATGGCAAAGGTTGTCATGTGGGGCAGCTGGCCAAGTCAGTGCTCCAGGCAAGAAGCCAAAGCTGTCTTCTTTCTAATGTTCCCACTTTCTTTCGTCCCTGGAAGATCCCTCTCCTCCTCTCAAACTGATACAGAAAGACTATTAGAGAATTAATCATACCTCAGGTGTCTTGGGGAATATTCTTGATTTTCCAGTCACTAATGTGTGAAAATCTTACACTGGAATAATGCCATATGTCAACCTGTGGCAATATCAGGGAAATATTGACAGCATTTCGTTAATGAAATGTTGAGCTTGAATGACCTGTAGGCTGAAAATTGAGGCTCCATAAATTTAAAATAGTCTCTCAGCTATCATTTGATCTAGGGTTCCCGCTGGAACAAAAATGTTGTCCCCATGGTCACCAAAAAAAAGTATTATTGCAATATAATAAGAAAATCTTGCCCAAAGACTAAAACTGAAAAACCTCTCACTTTGCTATGATAGAAGGACTTTTAAATTTTATAGTGGCTTTTTCTTTTCTTTTGTAGCCCTGTGATAGTGCTCCCAATAGGATCTGCCTAAATAAACTGAGTGTATGGGTGCATGCCACTGAATTTAAGCTCTTCATTGTGAATTTCTCCATTGATTATGTCATGTGTGTCTTTACACTAAATTCATGGCAGAGAAACCATTATAATCTCAAAATTATTATTACAAAAGAATTGGTTTTCAAAGACTGTTACTGACAAATTTTACCTGCGTGTCTTCAAAATGTGAGGAAAAGAAGGCATGAAAAGCCAGAATAAGAAGTGCAAATTAAGCAACACAGCAGAAATATTAATTAAAAGAGGTTAATTGGGTTGGGGCAGGGTGGTGGGAAATGCTCTAATCCTCTGCATTACCATGTGGTGTTTTTGTGCTTGATCATTGTTGAGGCCAGGAAAATAAGGGATTGGAAATTACAGCATGGAGGAGGAAAGAAATGTAATCAACATTTTCATTTCTTATTATTTTGCACATTCCAATGGGAGGGAGAGAGCTTGGGTAGCCTGCTTTAAAAAGAGGAGGGTGTACATAGCACTGGGATCTCCAGAGAATGCCAGTCCTGTCTTGTGCAGTAAATTCTTGTGACCAGCCCCACAGGGTAGCTGGAATTGTGAAATAATTAGCATAGCTAGCCCTCAACAGTTAAATAATTTTAGAGATGTTCTTTCTTATTTTTGTCCTCTCCTTTGAAATTAATTTCTCTTATTTGCAACTTTTAAGTGTTTTTACCCTGTCTTTGTAAAACAAAGTAAACTCAACCTTTTATTCTCCAATCCTTTTTATTAGTGACCTGATAAATATGAAATTTTCCCTAAGGACCAAAAAACAATACTTGAGTGTGCATGATTATTTGTAGACTTCTGTCTCCCAAACAATTTGTGAGTTTACAGTAACCTACTGTGTCTTTTTTCCCCCTAAACTACAAAATCCTTGATGTTGAAAGAAAACATTTGGTTCAAGAGTTTTCAAAAACTGCCTTTCTGCAAATAATAGCTAACAACATGTAGACAGTATGAAACACATAACATTAATAATCTGTTGCTGACATTCAAATCTGGATTAAGACAAGCTTAATTCAAAATTGTATTAAAAAATCCATGTAGAATTTGCAGAAACATATGAAATAATAAACCCTCTCAGATGTCATGCCCTTTTTCTTCAAAAGTATTTTAGTATTTTCATTTAAATCAATGTTTATGGACCCATAAGGCCAACTTTTTAAGTGTAAAAAGTGTTAATATCCTTAATTTCCTGACTTGAAAATTTCTGTTTGAATTTTTAAAATAAAAAGGCCAGGTTAGATATGGTAGATCTGAACAACCTTGAAGGTAGTTGAAGATGTCCCTGCCCACAGGAGAGGGGGTTGGAAGTTGATGATCTTCAAGGCACCCTTACAACCCAAACCATTCTACAATTCCATGATTCCACAAAGTTTCTCTGCCAGCTATTAGTATTGCTGACACATGGCTTTGTTTCAGTTTTTAAAGGTCCCTGGATGACAGCTGGGTTTTCACAGTCTGGACAGTAGGACATTTGCAATCGTGGCTGGAAAGCAAGCAGGGAGAGATTTTATGCAGTATTTTTCTTGGCAACCAATTGTGGGTTTTGTTGTTGTTGCTGTTATTGTTGTTTGGGAGTTTCTTGGGGGGAGGGTTGTTTTGTTTGATTTTGGTGGAAGTGGGTCTGTAAAATGATACTTTACTGCAGAGATAATTGTTGTGGATTAATAAAATGTTGGTAATCAGTTACCCAATACTTAGAAAAGCAAAGTCCCAAACTAAACAGCCATGTTAAGAATAACAATCTAACAGGAACCTGACTCACAGCCACTCACAAGAGCTGCCCTGCTATGTCTCAAGATATATGTATATATGAAATTAAGCAGAGAGTGACAACTTAACTTGGATTTTGTTTTCCCTTTCCTCTGTCAAATTTGTTAAGTTTCTCTTAACCCTCCAATGATGCCAACTGGTGTTTTGTCAGCTACAGATTTAGGAGAATGTCAGCACATTCTCAAGGATTTTGGTTGCCATGGATAAGTGTATTTCTTTGATTTTTCTGGGAAATTATATATTAATAAGCAGGATATTTTGTTTACTTTTTAATGCATATTTAATTTTGCAGCTTATTCATTCCTCTAAATTTTGACAGCAAAAGTATTGCAGAATGTGGGGCCCCCTTAAAGACTGTCAAACTTCTGCCAAACTTTAAAGGTCAAAATCAACTGTGACACCTACAGTTCAAATGTAATTAGTTGGAGATTTACTGGGATTTTATGGCAATCTCCCAGTAGCTTAGGAGTGATATGATATCCAACCTTATGGGATCCCAAGAGAAGGACAGGTGGATGTGAGGATAAACAGTAAAATATACTAGCTAACATGCTGCACCTTTTAGCAAGTCATCAGTCTCCTGCACTGTGCAAGGAACAAGAGAGCGTTCAGTATTTTATTTAAAATAAATAACCTGCCAGTCTCTGACATGGCCATCTAGTACGAAGTTGATGTATTTATTTAAAGCTTAGCTCATTCTGTATGTTCTTGGATCATTAAACTGAAGGACTTGTACAGTCGTGATTTTTAATGAAGCATGTTTGAATAATTATGCTAATTTGCAAAGCACTAGAATCAAATCAAGTGATCAAAGTTTTCATGATTACTATCGTGTTTTTGTAACTTCCCCCATCACTGATTTCTGGATAGACTCTAACCCTGGCTGCTGCTTTTTTTTTTTTTTTTTCTTTTGTCATTTATTTAGAAATTGCCACTAATCAATGTAGAAAGTTTAAAAAAATCAAGAAACACTTTTTGTGTTATGCCTCCATAGTGGACTTTGTATGAGTTTGAAAGTAATATAGCTCCAACAGACACCAGCCTAAATACAGTCTACAATCAATACTGTATTCTGCCTTGACAGAAAGCTGAATTTTTATCTGTTAAACGTGTGAGCTTGGGGCAGCTCTGTGTCTGAAGTGGTTTAAATCTGAAATGTGATGTGCTGCAAAGAAAGTTGATTGACATCTTTGTTTATTGAAAAGTATTACATGAACAACAAAACACGGCCAGATACAGAACACTCCATTGCAAAGTGCAGCTGTGTTATTTTTCAATCCTATGTGTTCTGCCCCTTTGATGCCTGTCTGATATAATAAAACTGCAAGGATCTTCTTTGATTCAATAGTAAAAAATTTGGACAAGGGTGAGATATGGAGATATATATTGGTTGCAGGGGTTTGGTGAATATCTTTCCAAAAAAAAAAAAGAGAGTTTTAGGTTTAATGCATCTGAAACTTTAAATAAATTAGTATACATTTAATAAGCAAATCGTCTGAGTCTGCTTGAAATATTTTTAAGTATGCATTGTAAGAGGGAGAAAAGAACAATGATGACTAATCTTAAAGCATTAAATATGCAGAATACAGAATTAAGTTGCATTTAAATTTCATGTTAGAATAATTATGCTGTTCATTGACATTTTCCCATGTTTTATTAAATCTTTATTATGTCAAGGTAAATAGAGGTTAATTCTGCTGTTATCTCTTCCAGTAAAGTATTATCTTTAATCTTGCATTAATAAAACAGTAGTAAGTTGCACAATGTGGGTAATCACCATAGACTAATTTAGACCATTCTAAAATCTTGCCTTTACAGTACAGTATAGTTTAAAATAGATGTTACCAGAAAACATGGAACAGAATTTAACTTATAGAAAAAATATCTTTTTCTCCAGGAAATTTATAGCTACATTTCCTTAATATATTGACTTATTGGGAATATACACTGCAAACTTCCAGCTCTGCTCTTTCTTTCTAGTGTTACTTTATCTTTAGTTACTGCAAGCTCCTTTGACTTGCCTCTGACACAGCACAAACTGTTAAGCAGAAGTCTTTGTCTTTAGCACTTTTCTGGAGAGTCCTCACTTTGAGCATTTTTCTGTGGTAAGCATAGAATGCAAAATCCGATGATTTTGGTTCCTGTGCACCTCTCTTCAGTCCTAGAAACCTAAAGGGGTTCACCAAACTACACTGCACTGTAGTGAAGGCAGCAGACACTCACTGCAACATTGCTTATGTCTGCCTGCACACTGCTCCTGACCCACAAATCTCAGCTGGCTCATCATTCACCCCTAGGCAGAGCTCCAGGCATCTCTGCTGCTTTCTCATGCAGGCAAACTCTTCCTCCTTTCCATCCTAGCCCATCCCTCCTGAAGGCCTGGTACCCACCTATTGCAGCACTGCAGTTGGGGAAGCTATCCCACAACATCCATGTGATCCCAGTAAATTCCTAGCCCTGCAATTGCATGCACACCTCAAATTTCTTCTCTTTGTTCCTCATGCCATGTGCTAATCCACGTTTAGATGCATTTTACAAAACTTCTTAGAAAGTCCTATCCCTTAGAAAAAACAGATTTTGCTACTCAGAATCTGCACTTTTTTTTTTCTCTTTTTGCAAGGGGTTTATTCAACTTAAAGAGATGATATGCCTCTTATTGCACTTAAGCTTACATGCTGTGGTGGTATTGTGGTTTATTTATATTACTATAATTTTGTTTGTTATTCTTACTTTAATTTTTGTTTTCATCAAACTACAAAATTCCCCATGGAGTTTTGTCAGCTTTGCATATCAAATCAATCCTCACATCCTTCCTGCACACATTTTCATTTTACCAGCTTCTGTGCAAAGCCCTCCTCAGACCCACAAGTAAGTAGATGGTCAGTTACATTTTCTCATGAACTCTATTTCATTATCTGGAGTGTCCATAAAGTTATTATTTTAAAAGCATGAATGTCAATAGATCTGTAAAAGGCATTTACCAAGCAGCTTCAGTGCTGATAGGAAAGAAAGAACTCATTTTGAAAGTGCACTTGAGATCCATGCAGAGAGTGGGATAATTCTGTACTTGCATGCTAGTACAGCAATATGATCAGAGCACTAGAAGATATTTGCTGCTGCATGCAGTACTAGTTTTCAAGACTTTCTTCCAGTGTGTCTTTTTAAGATAAAACCTAGTTGAGAAGCACCAGAGTGTCTTACCAAATTACTCAACTAAGCATTTGGAGATGTCCAGAGGATCAAATTACAAAACAAATAGTTGTTTTAAAAATAGTATTTCAGTGACATTTTTTTCTGCCCTACCTATTTACTATGAATCATTATAGTGTGGGAACATGAAGTCTTATTTAGATATTTAATGTGGAAATTCTTTGCAATAACAATGAAAGTATTCGAGGCTTGTTAGAACTCAGGCTTATTCAGAGACTCGGAGTGCAGACATTGCATGTTGAACCTTTAAATAAAAGTAATATTTTGTTTGTCTGAAATTAACCCTTCCAATACATGAACTCCTACCATTATATTGAGCTGCATTATAGCATTTAAAGACAAAAAGAACACAGAGCTTTTTGAAAGAATCTGGTTGGATTTTACCAGTTTTGCTGCAGCTTCTGTTTGGCGTACAGGAACTGCTCACACCTGAAATTCAAATGCAAACCTCTGAGATGGGAGTCAATTGAAAGGGAAACAGATATTTGCATAAATCTCCAAGAGGTGTTTTATATAGTCCCACCTTTTCTTTTTCCTTAACTGTGGGATGACCTGAAGCAGGATTTTTCTTTTTGGACGTGTTTTGGGCAAGGAGGCATTTTCCTTAGTATTTTACAAGCTCTGGTGCCAGTGAGGTGGTACACAGAGTCTCAGTACGTACTGAAAGCCCTCTTTAAAGTGGAAATATTCAAAGTGTGCAGGAGTCTCTAAGCGTCTGTTCCAGGGACACATTAATGCATTTGAAAGGATATTAAAGCTTAGCACAGAGGAAAAAAAAAGTCCTAGTGGCAAGATGTAAAACTGCTTAACAGAATTACATTCAGAACTTTGTGTATTTGATCTGAAAAAAAATAAATCATCTTACAGTTGCTCACATTAAAGCTGCATGTCGGTTTGGGAGCTTTTAGGATCTTGGACAGGTTTCATTTCTCTGGTTCACGTAAGCTCTCTGTGTATTTGTGCAACTGCTGAACCTCAGAGCATGATTTCTTGTGACCCCATGCACTGTTTGAGGATTTGCCTAATGTGCAAATTTAAGACAATCATTATGTATAGTAAAAAATTATTATCCACCTTTACCCCAGTACTCAGTTGCTAATAGCGGTCATGGCTTGATTCAGAATCCTTCTCAGTTTAATGCTTCCAATTAACTTGCATGGTTTTGTGGCTGACTTGATGGCCCAGATAAAGCCTGGGCTCTTCTGAGAGAGATACCAAGCTTCATTTCTGGACTATGGGATAAGGAAAGCCTTGAGCCATGGCTCAGCTCTAACTACTGGTGGATTAGAAATGTCATTCAGACTTGAGTAACTCTAGACTCTTTATAGGAGTCAGATTAAGATATAGAAAAGTGGAACACTGAGGGAGAATTAAGGCATCTTTTGACAAAAGCAGTAGCTTGAGACTTGCTCTGGGTCCAAGTGGTTGGTCTGCAAGGAGATGAAAGTAAACCCTGGAGGAGGGAAGGCATGGCCATGAGTAGCATGTCCCTCTGTTGGCCACTGGTCTGTTGGTGACAGAGGCAGGCATGATGTTGAAACCTATCCTCTGAGTTAAAGTTGACTGTGGTGTGAAAATAAAAAAAAAAATTATGAAAACCAGAACCTTATACATAGAATATACAAAGCAAAATTCTGTCCTTGGCCTTGTGTTGTCTCATGATTTAGACATAACAGTGAAGACAGTGACTAGGGGACAGATGTACTAAAGAAAACCTTAGGGTTTTTTTTCCTTTAGCCAAGCAAACAGAGATAGTTTGAAATGGCAATCTCTTGTACTACATGAAATAAATATTACAAATGGAAAGGAAAGAGCAAACTGATTACCTTAATATTAAGAGCATCAAGAGGAATTTATAAATATCTTTGCGTGTTCAGTACCCAGTCCTGCACAGGGCATGTTAATTCTTGTCACAGAATTTGAAATTCATTTAATCAGAACAGAGCCTTTGAGATGTTTCACACCTGCAAGTGCATCAAGTGGCTAAATTTTACAGTCATTCTCTATGATATGACCTACATATCTCATTATAACACCATGTTCACTACAGGTGCTTCCTACAAGAACATTTGCATGAA
>NC_089648.1:102904900-102952400 GCF_037042795.1 Molothrus aeneus
GCTGTGGTCAAAGGGGACGAGTGTCATCCTGAGAGTGCTCCTCCCTGGGACAGGAAGCCGACGGAGCGAAGCCCTGAGAACACGCCGCGACACTTCATATTCCATCCGCAGACCTATAAAGAGATGAAAAATGAGCCCTGTCCAAAGCTCTTACCTCAGCACCCAGTGGCAAAAAGAAAATGTGAGCTCGGGACCAGGTCTCTTTGAAGCTGATTTTTTCTATTTTTTTTTTTTAAACACTCCAACAGGCCTCTGGTGGTTACAGGTATTGATCGTCAGAAAGTAATCTGTTCAGGTTTGGGGGCATGCCAGACCGAATCCTGGAGTACATTCCTTCCTCTCCAAGGACACGTTGAGCTTTTTACTGTCCACACTGGCATCCTTGTCAGCTGTCTGGCTTCTTTGTCTTTACTGCCTTCCCTGTTTGTGGAAAGCATATAATTAAACCTCCCTTATACAAATATTATACATTGCTACTCTTGAATTTTCTGCCAGTGCTGAAGGTTTTTTTTACTCCATTTTTTAACCCTCATTTTTCTTCTATAATCATTATTTGATTCCCTCTGGCTGCCTGCTACTTATTTGTAGTAGTACCATTCATCCATTGAGACTTTTCCATCTGTCACACAGTTTTGCTTTCTCTCCCCAGAAGCTTTCTTCTCCTACTGTGCCATGCTTGATTCTTTTGGTTTAGTTGCATGTTTGTATGCTCTTTTTAGTATTTTAAAAAATGCTTCAGTATTCAGAAAAAATACAACAAGAAGAGGAACAAAACCCCAACATAGTAAAGAGCAGCTCAAATCCAACACTGCGCACAGAAACAGGATGAGATTCCTGGTGAATTAAGGAATGAACACGTATAGCCAGGGCAGAACTAGTGGCCAGACCTTGCTCTCTCTGAATTGTTTTCATTGCCTTCAAAATCTTTCCAATTTTGTGCTAGATAAACAGGTGATGTCAGGAAATGTTGCATTCCCTCTGCTGCACTGACTCCCTTTGGTGTATTCATTATGAAGACTATCTGAGGAAAGCCAAACATACTGAGATACAATACTGTGATTTCCCACACCATGCCATTCTTTAAGAAAAAAATGTTTTAAAGTGTCAGTCCCTTATTAAAACAAGATCTTGGTCATATCCTACATTTAAAATTAAATGAGCAATTTTTGTTTGCAGAGGTTAGATATCAAAGAAATGCAGCACTTGTTAGTGCTTCCCAGGTGAGATGCAGGAAGGGCTAAAGCCAGCAGCATAACCCTTCAGAATTATTGTTTTTTCTCTGTGTATGTTCAACCCCTATTAAAGCAAATCTTAGTTTTTGATGTGAGCAAGAATAGGAAATTTAACAGCAGCTCTACAGATCACTTGGGATTGAATCAAATCTCAAATCTTTAGTCTTGGAGAGCTCACAAAATTACCTGCTTCCGATAATACATTTTTAATATCTCTTTATTAATTTTCTCTTCTTTTCCTCTTATGCATCTCATTTTATCTTCTTATGTTCTTGTTTCAAAAATTCCTGCAAGTTTATCATTATTATTAGGATTAGTAAAAAGTATGTGTTTTGTTTTCAAAAATCTTTTTTTCAGTAGAACTGCTTCCATTGTTTATAAAATTGCATCTCTGGCTGTATAAAAGTGCTGTTAGTCTCCAAGCAAACACAAAAGCTATGAGTGTATCCTTGTGTGAATGGCAATCCCCAGAAAGTTTCCTTTCCTACCAGCTACTTCACTTCACAGTTCTTAGAATGAAGGGGGTGGAAAAAAAAATCAGAATCTTCAGTATGTACTTGTATGGGCAAATGCCAGAAAATGTAGATGTTTTACAAAAATCCTATTCATTAAGTGTTTTCATGTGAAAGTAAGAGTCATTCAGACCCAGCTTTTACTTTACCTGAAACTTAAGGTGCTTTGCAAAGGAAAATAAATTTTTCCTTTTCTGGAATAAGTTATGAAAATAAAATTTAAGAAAATGAGTGAGAAGGCAAAAGAGGAAAGAATGTGTGAGAGACAAAAAGCACCTGCAGTCCCTCCTGACTATTGAAAACTTTTCTGTGTTTCTTCCCAAGAATAAATTATTAAAAATAAGAAGGGTGAAGGCATTTTTTTGCATTTGTGTGTGTAATCACAAATTTGATGGTCCCACTGCATGATCAATGTACACCTGTATCATTCAAGTCTGCCCTGCCTGCTCTGGAAGACCATCAGTGGGTGAAATTTCACTGCTGCACAGGGAACCTAGTCCAGAGCTTTATTAAAATCAGAAACTTAAGTCTATTCTTTTTTTCTTTTTGTACCCAGAACGGATTAAGCAAATATATAATTATCTTCTACACTGTAGTCATTGTTCAAATGCCTCCTTCCATTTTCTTTGGCTTCAGGTTAAACAGGTGCAGTTCCTTTGGGCTTTCCTCACAGGCCTCATGATTTATATTTGACTCCAGCTGATCCACTTCTGTCCAACATGAGGGCTCAGAGGAACGTGCAAACCTTCATATGACACTTCCTGGGCTGCAAAGATAGGTTATTTCATCTGCCTTGCAAATGTTGGTAGGTTTTTTTCATGTAGCCTCATCACATCCTTTGAGTCTTTTTTGTGCTTATTAAATTTCTATTCATTTTTTTGTGTATACTGCAAAATGAAGTAAATTTGGCTGGCAGTATGATGAAAGAAGAAGGGATGTTATAGCCATGAAAACCAACCCAGTTGGTGGATGTGGTAAACCAAACAAATGGCCTGCATGGTCTTCTGAGTTAGTTTTGGTTAGTCCTGTGAGGAGCAGGGAGTTGGATTCTGTGATCCTTACACAGGTCCGTTCCAAGTCAAGATACTCTGTTCTGTTCTGAGGACACATGAGGGGATGCTAACACCAGTGGGAATCTTTACATGTGTGGGAACACATTCTCAAAACCTCATGATGTGACAGGCTCTTGATGTGACAGGCTTGCTATTGGCCCTGTTCTGAAAGTGTTTTATTCCCATATGTGTAAACTTAATGAAATGGAGAGGACAAAGAAGAAGAGAGGGACTGTTGCTTAGCCTAGGAAATCTGTAGCACATGATGAAGGAATTTCACTATGCACTGGGCTTCTATAGTCTTGGCAAGAATAGAAAAAAAAATACTGCACCCAAATAGCTGAACAATTTTAATTTTTTTTAAAAATACAATATTTAACAATACTAAATCTACACCAGTGTCAAAAACTGACCCAAGTGATGAAAGTACTCTTCAAGGAGAAGTCTGGACACAAGAAGGACTGGATGTACCTTCAAGTGTATGATCAAGTAGGCTGTTTTTCATGTGAGGCAGTTATTTCTGAGTTACTATTTTTCAGTAGGATTGTGTACAATCCTCTGTGTACAGCACTAATCTGAAAATCTAGTTCTGTCTTTGTGGCCAATACTTTTTGTCTTTTTCTTTTGCAATGAACTGGAGTGGCTCTCCCCATTAACTGAAGATTTTCTTTTAAAAGCTACTGGGGATTTTTTTCCCTTCCTTCCTGCCTCGTGCCATCACTTTAAGATTTCAGAGTCATAGACCAGAGTGCTTGTGTTAAATGAATATATTTGACAGGAGTTAAGTCTTTTGGGCATTGCAATAGGTTTTCCTCATCTTGGCATGTGAAGACTGAGAGTGTTCTTTGACACCAGCAGCAGAGGATGTGAGCACAGCAACTTTCAGGGCATCAGAAGTGTCAGCATAAGGAAAAATCAGCAAAAGTAGAGAGTGTTGAGGTAATTTTCCCACACCGTGCCATGAATTTAGCCAACTGGTGCTCCTGTGAATTCTGGGCTGACAGAGTTTCCTTCTTTGTTGTTAAATATCACATAAAGTGTTCTGTCAGCATCAAGACTTGTTCACTCCCCTTATGTAGTAAAATAAAAATATAATCCTTATGCCCATGTTTGAAATTTGAGCATAAGTTAAAAAAAAAAAAAAATAAACCTTTCCAACAGGCCAAAACTGCATTTTGGAGGTTCATTTTTCAGAACATCATGTAGTCAATGCTGTCGAGAAGAGCTGAAGGCGAAAGATATGTAGGGCACAAGTACTAAAAATTGAAAATCTTACTCCCATTAAAATGCATGGGATTTCTGCCAGTTGCCATAGACATCAGTGGCAGCAACATCCTGCTATTTTTTTTTCTGTTTTTACTTTCTGCTTTCCTCATCTTTTTATTTATTTTTGAATCCTGAGAAAATGACATAAAACACACGTTGCTGGAATGGTTTCCAGGGCGTGTATCAGAGATTTACTAATGTTATTAGGATTCAAAACTATTTAGCTATGTTCCAAATTTCATAGCGATGATTAGAACCTATGGTCAGGAGGAATTATACAGGTTAGAGACATCTGATCTCATGAGTACTGATAAATATGGTTATGGGTCTGAGTTTTGCTGCACCCAGCTGGGATTTAGCTAAGGTACTTAAAGGGAAAAGTGAAAGGCTGAGCTTTCTTTCCATGTGGCAAAAACATCAGATGAGAAAGTGAAAGCTCTGAATCACCAGAGAGCTTTCCATTTTAGCGTGGTTTTGAAAAGGAAGATTTCTGCACCTGAAGAGTTTTGCATATTTGTATTACTGACAAAGTATGACTGCACATTTGTTTGCACAGTATAATTTCTTCTGTTTTTCTTGTTCCATTTTAAATTTCTAACCTCTTTAGTAGTGGTATTTTGCATGTAATCTGGATCTAATATCATTGCTCTAATATGTGCCATGATCTTGAAATGAAGTAATCCACTGTATAAAAGGGCTGCAAAAGTTGGTCTTTGAAGGAATTTCCTCTCCTTCCCACCTCTCATAAATGTCTCCAAGCCAGAATTCCTGCTGCTTCTTTTCCTGCTTCAGCAGCTGAGATTCTTAGAGAGGTTGTCCTGCATCCTCCATCCCACCACTGCTTGTGGCACGGATTGATGCCCAGAAGTTTCCTCTCTGTCAGGACTTGTCACTGCCGCTTGCTAAGAGCAAAATGTGTGGTCTAGGCTTAGGAATCCAGATATTGGCAATAACCTGGCTGCCTTCCTTGGGAACTTCTGAGTGGCTATTTCTATAAATATATCTCCATTTCTTTAGGACTTCACTCAGGAAAAGTATTGACTGAAAAGTGTCAAGAAATGCAAAGACCTTGACTGTACTCAAAAGTGTAAAGGTTCAGAGTTGGGAATAACTATATCCAGGATGGAAAGAAGCCTCTTAGTGTATTTTTCTCAGGTGTCTGACAATTCCCTAGATATCAATATTTGAGACTTCATTTATCAAAATGAAGAATGTCTTCCTATAACAACAGAGGGATCCTGAGTTTCCCCTTTCACTCCTCTCCCTGTCAGTGCTGTTCTGCAACTCTCATATAAATGGATTCATTTAAACTCGAAGTATTAAATAGGTTCTTTCCCTTTAGGTGTTAGTATTTTTATGTTAAAAAACAGGCTTTAAAATATCTTCTTGTCCTTTTGACCTCTAATAAAAATGTAATGATTTTTTTCTCAGCATTTTTAGTTAAAAATGTGAAGTCAAATGGATTATATGTGAATTAAGAAAAAACAAGAAACCTAGGTAATGTATTCCTGAAAATTTAATTTCCTAAAAGAACAATATTTTTCTATACCTCATAAATATTATACAGGATCAACCCTTGAAAGTAAATAAAATGTAATTACTATTGATGCTTTATATGATATTCAGCATCTTTAAATGATAATCCAGGTTTAAATCTTTGTATAAACTGAAGTAGTCTGAGTAATTTCATCTCAATTAGTGTGCCTTTTGTTTGTGTAAAAAACTATGCTGATTTTTTAAAAGAAATTTAAATACATAAGTTAAAGCTGCAAGAACACGAATTTAAGGATAATTAACACAGCCCTTAACACAGCTTCTCAATTTTTTTTGTATGGAAAGGTCAGCAGAGAAGACAGCAGAGATCAGTTTGGAAGGGTGGGTTACTATAGAATGTGTGGAAAACCACAAACCATGTTGCAGTCTTTGTCATGGCAAATAGTTGGTACCACTTCTAGCAAAATAAAAGGATACCTTAAGCTGCTTCTCTGCTTGCAGTGTAATCAGTTTTGAGTCAGGATTTTCAGTTTAGGGCAAGAAATTACTCAACCATGTCCCCCTCCAACCTCTACTGCATCCCCCTCCCTCCCCTGCTTTTTTTTTGTCACTGATAAAACTGTAACTAGGTTTTCTGAGAAAGTACATCATCCAGTGCTTCCCCACGTCTTTCCTTGAACTACTTCTTTTGTCTGTCTCCATTACACCCGTGTGCAGTGACACAATGTTTCTGCACAGTGGGAGCTTGCAATCTCTGAAGAGGCTTTCCAGCATTGCTTTTTAGACTGAAATCATTACAATCTTCAATAGGTACTTGGATTTGAAAAACTAGCACATTATTATTCTCTGGACTGTCTGGATGTAAAAAGAGGCTATTTTCTTGCTTCCTTTTATTTATTTATGTCCCTGGGTACACATTGCCCTTACACCTAACTTTAGTTTGTTTGGATCTCAATCGGAGCTGCAATTCAGATGCCTTGTGCTGTTTGTGTTTTTCTTTCATGTATGGTTTTACATTATAAATGAGAACTCTGTCAGAGAGATTTATATTTTGGTTCTACTTAATGCTTTCGAGTTGCACATCCTTTTTTGTATGTGTAATTATCATAGTTATTATTATCACTAACACGGTGCAGCATATTGTAGGGTATGTTACAATAAATGTTATGATGTGTAGTGTAACAGATGTTTGTTAATATGTCTATGATTTTTAAATGCCAACAAGTTGCTTAGCTTCAGAGGACCTTCAAGTTATCTCATCAGATATCCTCTAAACCACAAGCTGCATCTGTTGTACCAGTAAAACATTATCCTGAGCCCAGGGACTTTGGTTAGGTTAATTTCTCATGGGACACAACAGTTGTTTCCTCTAGCAAGAGGAGGAGAGATCAGGATTCTAGGAGAACCTGAGGACTGTGTTGTGGCTGGAAATGGATTAGGAAAGGCTTGCCCACGTGATTCTGGCTATACTCTGTGGCCCTTTTTGCAGAAAAAAGACTCCAGACTCCTCCTGAAGTCCTGCTGAATTCACCAGAAAGGAAACTCCTCTCTAACCCTAAGCCTGGTGCATGTTTACCCTGGACATGTGAGCAAGTGGTGGTCAAATATCTCAGAAAGTTAAGGAAATTAAAAAGACAGTGCCACCATGTCAGGGAGCATGTATCAGCCTTGTTCTTTTTGTGTAACAAATACAAATCCCCCCTCCCCCAACTCTCCATTTTGACTGTTTAAAGGCTGTAACTCGATAGAACATTAAAGATTCATAGAATAGACTTTTCTAAAATATGCAAAATGGAAAATTCAATTTTTTTTTCATAGCTATTTCACCCATGCAGCAAGGCAAGAACAGGTACATACCAGCCTCTACAGTCTTTGGTCTTGTAATGCATACTGTGATTTTCTCTTAGAGGATCAACTTCTGGAGTTCTGTTGAATGGTTACAGCTCTAGGAAAACCTGTATGACAACAGTTGCATAGTCATGCCAGGGGAAAAGCACAGATCAACAGTACCAGCTGAGAACAGCCCAGATTGGAAATCACCCATGTTGTATTTTTCAATGACAGTAAAAAAGATGCATCAGATCCATGGTTTGTTTAGAAGTAATGTAACCTTTAACCAATTTTGTGTTGGCCACACCTGCAGAGGCTCTGGACTAAATTACACAGCTCTGATTATCTGTGGATGTCTTTTTCTTAATGCTTGGGAAATTTTTATTTTGATGGAACCTTTACCTGCACTCAAAAGAAAGAAAAAATCAGGCAAAAATTCCTGCAAGTGATTTTAAAAACTGTCTAAAAGCATTGTGAGGCTCTCGTTGCTAATAGGTGATAGAAAATTCATTGATGCAAAGAGCTGTGTTATTCCTGGGCATCAGTTTGATCCCTAAAAGACCAAGAGGTATCTTGAAGCAGTGAGAAGAATCAATTTTTCTAGCCTGTCTTGAATTTTTACTCAGGCCCAAGGAAAGAAGAACAGAGCACAGCATTTTCTATCAAAATGACAGAGCTGAGATTTGCTCTGTTTTCTAAGCAGTAAGGTTGCAGCCTGTTGCATTTATTGATATGTGGCTTATTGTGCTTGTGCTGCTTCCCAAGCATCAGTCCTGTCTTCCATGAATTTTGTGGCCATTTGAGGGTGGCACAACACTAAGTAACCTTAATTAGCATAGAATGGGAGCTGCCAGCTGTAAGCTATCACTGGAATTTCAGTATACAGCCAGGTTTTAATAAATAAAAACACTGGCTTGAATCTATGCCAATGTCCTTCTTGCAGTCTCTGGATAATATAATTCTGTACAGTAAAGAGGGTGTCATGTTTTCCTAACATCTTACAGTTACTCAGCATTAACCTGCTGGGCACACTGGGATTCTAAGGAACCTGGACAGAAAAACAAGCTGCTGCTGAAAACAACACAGGGATCAATATCTTGTATTACTGTAAAAATCCTTCTGGGCTTAAAACCTTATTTTCTTCTGTTTGGCAGGGAGCCCCAGAGAGTTGCAAGGAAGGTGAATCACAGCACTTGTAGCAAATGTGTTCCAGCAGAAGGTGTTCCTGGTTTCATGGATTTGAAGGATTTTAAGGCCAGAAGGGGCTCTTGGATTGTCTTGTCAGACCTCCTAGTTAGCAGGGGCTGTAGGACATCCTGGTATTAATCCTTGCCTTCCATTCAGTAACTGCAAAGAAAAGTCTGTCCTTTCAGAAAAGTGACTGATCTTGACATCATTTTTGGCAGTGTTTTCTGCTGTTCTGGTGGCTAATTGTCCTTACTATGGTAAATGTGGGCCTTATTTTCTATTTACTTGTCTTTGACTTCCAAAAATCAGATCTCACCATGCCTTATTTAGGCTAAATAAACTTTTAAATTTTTCTGATTTTTGTGTGAACAGCTTCTCTCTTCTCTAACTCTTTTCTTGATTAGGAGAAAAATATCTCAAGGCCTAAAATGAAAGGTAGGCACTTCAAAACTTTAATTCCTCTCATCATTCTTTGTCAATTTTGACATATTAAATCACCTTCACAGTTTAGATTCCAAACATACACAAGGTGTACAAGATATTCAGGGAGCTTTTAAGTAATAATAACAATAATTTGAAAAAGTAATACTAAAAAATATTGCAACAAGGCATATTTGGGAAACAGCATATTTCACCCACTGAAAATCAAATTTGTGAACTCTACAAGACACCTGCATTACCTGAAACAGTCAGGCATTTCTCAGCTACACCTAGCTCAACAACTAGATGAGTACATGAGAAAGAGGCATCTTAAGAAGCCCCACATTTAAAGCCTGATCCTGCTCCTGCTGCAGTCAGTGTGACAGGCTCCACCAGCTGCACTAGGGGTTAGATCAGGACTTTTCTGAACAGTATGACTGTTCCTGGCAAAGATGATACATTTAAATATGAAAAGTAATGAAGTAAGCATGGCAAACTGTGGTTTAGTTGGAATCTAATTTTCATAGCTTTAAAAAAAAATTAGAGATAGATATCTCTATTGTAAGTATAGAAATACATAAAAGTAAGATACAGGTAAAAAAGATGGCTGCATAAATTAAATTGTGCCTGCTGAAGTTATTAACATCACAAAGCTACATGTTAGAGGTAGAATCCTGACCTCACTGAAGTAGAAGAGATGTGCTGCCTTTAGAAACATAAAATTTTCTTATTGATTTGAAATGGGTAAACTAAATTTCTCTTTTACTTCGTTAAAGAGCATAAATTCAGGTGAAAATATAAACTTGGGGCAGAAAAAATACCTGTTATAGATATGCAGGGGAAGGAAGTGGGGAATGTCGCAACATCTTTTTGTGAAAATCTTTTCTTTAGGATTTTCCTGCTGAAGCTGAGAAGTTTCAGCAACAAATGTAAACAATTATTATCTGCTGCTGTAGAATTCAACAGGTCCACCTGTGACTGGCCCCTCTTAGAGGTTTATAATTAATGGCCAATCAAGACAGAGCTATCTCGGACAGAGTCCGAGAGAGCTGCCTTTGTTATCATTCTTTTCTATTCTATTCTTAGCTTAGCAGCCTTCTGAAAGAACCTTTTCTTTTCTTTTTAGTATAGTTATAATGTAATATATATATCATAAAATAATAAATCAAGCCTTCTGATCATAGAGTCAACATTCTCGTCTCTCTCTTCACCTGCAAACCCCTGTGACCACCGTCACAGGGGACATAGGGAAATATAATTCCCTTCTGTTCGGTTTAATCATGTGTGAGGCCAGGGAAGCATTGTTTTATCTTGGATAGGTAAGGCTATTCTCACCACTTAAAAAAAGGCATCATCCAGTACATGAAGGATGTACTAAGTTTTCAGGATAAAAAATTGTTTTCAGGATATAAGAGATTAAGAAAACTTGCTGTCTGTCAGTATGTCATGACCACAGACAGTGTTGGCCAGAATGTCTTAGCAGTGACAATCACTGGTAAATCCAACTGGATTTTTGCATTGCTGGAGATGGATGTGATTCTATCACTCTCATTTATGGGGTGATTTTCCCTAGACATTTAGGTATACAGCTTAGTGCAGGAGAAAATCTTAAACACTCAGAGTTCTGAATGCCTGTCTTCATTAAGGATAAAGAGCTCTCAAAATCTTTCTTGGATTTTTTCTTCATAAGGAATTATAGGTGGGTTTTTCAACTTGGCATTTTAAATGGTAGGTTAGATATTTAGAGCTAGCATCCTGAAGAATTACCTAGGGTCCTAAATGTTGTTAATTTCTCTTCTTCTGTTATGTAGGAAGGAGGAAGGAAAGCACTAATAGGGAACTTCAGTCATATATTCTGAGAATTTTTCCAAACAGCAGAAATCTTTCCCTTTCAGAGGTCTGGATGATTTCCCAGTGCATCACCATTAATGTCTCTGTTTATCTCACTTTATCCTAACTTCGAATATGAAGTAACTTCTAATAATTTCACTTTTAGCTTAGCACTGCAGAATCTATTATTGCAGGGCTGGAATCACATGCCATCTCAAACCCCAGTCAGTGCTGCATAAGTGCTTTGAATGATGACAGATCAAGAGAAAGAGGGTCTGAATACATAATTGCTCTAACACACAGTTAATATTGGTGGATAAAGCTATGGGCACACAATTAAGAAAACATGCCTGATAAAACAGCTCTTTTTAAATAGATGGGAATGAACTATAACTAGTTACAAAGGCTTGAGAACTTCCCTTGCCTTCCCGAATGTCACTGCCTCAGATTGCCTTGGCAGCCTCATGTATAGTGTTTGCTTCATGCATAATGATTTCCCTCTCCCCCTTTCCTTGAACGCTTTTGCCTTTTCGACTAGTTACTGTTACCACCATTTAATAAGAAGCCTTTCCTTGGCTTTCTAATCGAAAACTTGCTTTTATCTTTCTTCATAAAAGAATTGAAATGGCTTCTCTCAGGTTTCTGTAGCCTCTGGGGAGATAAGGACCCTGCGGTTAACAGGATGAGAGATTTTTGTTTAGAAATTTTTATTTAGACAATGAAAAATGACCTCTGTAAACTCAAAGCGATCTTATTTTGGGGCTTTGGGCTTCTGGCAGATAAATCAATTGGGCCCTTGGGACAGCAAAGGAAAAACCTTTGCAGTAACTATGTCAGGACAACGCAATAGATTTGTTGTGAGGATGCAGTTGTGTTGAAGGTAGAATGCACTTAAAAATAAATATCATTTTATTTTCTATAAAATATTCAGGATTTGGATAGTAAGCTTTTCAGCTGCCACAAGAAAATATATTTTTTTGTTTGATATAAACTTGGGAAAAAGCCTGATTTCTTCTGGGAAGGGGGAAGCATAGGGAAGGGAGATGGGAGGATACAAAGGAAAGATGTTTTAACAATTAAATATTCAACTTCACAATAAAGAACTTATTAAATTCTATCTTCTCTATTCTTCTTTTAGAACAACAATCCTTTTTGCTGATATGAAAGTCTCTTATGTGAATACAAGGCCTTAATTTTATAATTTTAATTTTTTTTAATGATTTAATTATTACCTAGCTGAGGCTATGGCTTCAACAGAGAATCACAACAGTTTTCACACCTATGTGTAACCCTAAAGAACTTTTCAGATCTTCACAGCATGAACTTGCAGAACATATTTGCTCTGAAGAACAAGCGTAGCGTTTTGCTGTGCATTCTCTACCTGTTTCATGCAGAGTGCAGCTACAGAGTGAAAAGTTATGCAGACATAAATTGCAAATTTGACAAGGGAGCAAATGAGGAAACAGATGCTTAACTAAAATGTATTGATGTGCAATTGTCAGTGAGTTGGTGGGTGTTGAATAACGCAGTTAAGATGCATCAATGATGCCTTATTTCATCTTAAATAAAAACTAATGTAAATAGAATTGGAGAGTGTGATACAAAGTAATGAAAGGCAGATAAATGTGTGTGAAGCTATTGTCACCCCACCAGATGCAGTCTGACATTTGTTTGTGCAAAACACCCACCCCTGGCAGTGGGCTCTCAAGCTGCCATAAAGAAGGAAGGTCTGTTGAGGGGGGCGTCTTATGGATCCAGTTTCCCATTAGGAGGCAGCTGAGTTTGGAGAAGTTGCAAGTTATGTAAGGTGTTTGGTAGTGGTAAATGCCACAAAAACCTTCATTACTATTTACTTGGTTAAGGAAGGCATGACTCAAGAGCAGAATTGCAAGTTTGATCGTTCCATGTTACAGAAGTAGACTGAGAATTTACATCCTATGTAGTGCTATTGTTTCAGTTTTAGTTTGTATTCAAAAGAATATAAACTAAACAATGTATATTTATTTTATATTCAAAAGAATATAAACTGAATAATTCCTATTTCTTTCATCTGCTGTTTGGTTTTTTCCCTCAGCACCAAGACAGCTTCAGATAAAGAAAATCTAAGAAATTAACACAAGTGCCTTTTACAGCATAATGGTGCCATGTGACCACTTAGCTGTCATCTACTTGTGGGTTCGTTGTTTCAGAACATAGAGTTAGCCACAAAGCAGCACTTACCTGGATTCCTCAGTACCCTTCAGCCTAGCAATAACACTGATGCCTTCTGTATCATTATCCCTGGGGCAGTAAGATATGGGCTTGTAAATAAGGTATGAAATAATTTATCAGAATTATAACAATCAGCAGAACTGGACAAACTCACATTTATTTAATATGAAACAGTTAGCAGAATCTCCTTGCGGTGAGTGAAACTGGAATCAAGCAAAATATCAGAAAAAAGGGTCACATAGTTTTTTAATGCTCCAATCACTGATGTCCCAATTTATATTTTGCTATTGCATGAAGGGAGAAGGAGTTTTTGAGAATGTTTGCATTTTTTCTCCAGTTTGCAAACATTAACATTGAAGTTCAGTTCAAAATTCCACTTTTAAACAGAAGAATCTCTTTAGAAAGCCTGGCAATGCAGTTAAAATCAGACAAAATACATTAATTCTGGTTTAGCCAATATTCATCACGCTCCTTTCTCTTGCAAGACAGACATTCTGGAAGACTGTCCTTCTGTGGTTTTATTTTTAGCTTTGAAGGGCAAATTGTATCCTTTTTGGCAGACAAATGTATGTTTATGACACCTCAGAATTGTGTGTGGTCACTGCTCACGCAGGTGACTTGTTTTTTGAGGTTTTTGAGGCTAGTAGTCCAGCGTTTTTTAGTTCGAATCCCATGGATTTCTGCTCTGCACTCTGAAGGCATTTTGTGAGCATTAGAGAATTCAGCCCTGCAGCCTCATGACACAGGCTGCAGTTTTGCTTGCAATATAACACAGTGGTGGTCAGCACAGGCCCCTGGAACACTTTTGCCTTGTGAACAGTTTGGATGTTTTTCCCATGCTGGGCTTATGCTGCAGGAAAAGCAGTTGGGCTCTCCTCACATGAAACATTAGTGGAAAATCAAATGCTTGGCAAGATGAGAAAGCAAACTGGGAAAGACTGCTGGGAGAAACAGTGCTGGCATCTTGGATACATTCTGCACATTCATCTGGGCTGTGGGGAAGCAGGGTACCTGGAGAGCCACCCTTACTGTTCTCCTATGGGGCTTTTTTCCTTTTCTTCCTCTCCCCTTTCTCCTCTGAGATATGTGTGTGAGTTTGCTGTAGGGTTTGCTGCAGGTTTGCTGTAGTTTTGCTGGTCTTTTTGAAATCAGCCATTTCCTAGAAGACTGATTATTCTACTCATACTTCATAATTAGCAGATTTATGTTCCCTTACTCTATCTGAGTGCTTTTTCATGGGGCCCAAAATTCCATTTCTGAAGGCATAACATCAATAAATACAGTAGTTAAGGATGACAGCAGAATGGAATTCTTGTGCTTGATTAGAACCTGGAAAGTCCTTCTAGACTTTATATAATGTTCTGTAATGTTATTTAACTTGCTTGCAATCTGTAGTGAAGTTCCAGGGTAAAGAGCTGAAGACATTTTGCTCCATCCTACTGGTCTGTCTGTGTCTTTAGCTTTTTTTTTCCTGGAAACCTGGTTGATGTGCTGTAGGCTAAAAGCAGAGTTTATGCCAACACATGAGTTTACACTGATGCTAAAAGAATTTTAGGTTTAACTGCATGCTGGTCTAGTACAAAAGATTAGTGTGGACCACAGCCTGAGAGATTCTTTTCCACTAAACCTTGTCAGCATTCCCAACCTAGTGCCTCTTTTTACCACAAGAAAAATGCTGAGGGATGCTGGTATAAATGTCAATAAACCTCTTCAATGCCAAGGAGGTAATTCTACAAAGCTAACATCATCTACTTCTGAGTTTTGAACTAAGAACTAAAGAATATTTGGTAAATGGCTTCTCTTTTCCAGTGGAAGCTGGGCACTCTGTAACTGTAATGGCTACTGGGAAAATGCTTTCCAAGGAATTTTTGTCATAAAAAAAACCAACTCCATAGCAGACTGTAACATCTAAGGCAGCAAGTGATTTCTCTTCTAAATTTTTCTACATAAACAATGTGGGCTGTAATAAAAAGAAAGAATTTGTCTGTTTGAACATTTGACTTTCTCATGAAAGATTTGTCTGAACTGGGCCCTGATGCTGGTTCATGTCCACATAACTCATCCTTTACAGTCATAGACTGATGTGACACAGGGTAATAGAAAGTGATGCATTGCCTGAATTTAAAGGAACACGGGCTATTTCAGGATCGGCTGTGCAGTATGAGATCTGTATCAGATTTGAAACAAAGCTAACCAAGCAGACAGAGCAGTAAGATATCTATAGCATCCATTAATCAGTATATACTATGCTGTTGCTGGTTTCTTTTTTTCATTTTGGCTTTTCTGTGGGTGTTCACCATATAACATTATTTGCTCAATGCCTTTTTAAAGAGAGGACAAATATACAAGTTTACTTGGGAAACCATTTCCAAATCTTTTCTCCTCTCTGTTCTTTAATTTCAGGGCAAGAAATCATTCTTTTCTAACCACAAATACCACACCAGAGTATCATCTGTATGTCTACATAGGCTTAGAGTTGTCAAAACACAAAGAAGTCAGCATCTGTTGTTTTTGGATTGTGTTGTTTAAGTGTTCTTTCTCTATGCGTGTACCTGCACTTTCATGTCTTTACATTTGACAGGAGATGATGATGGCAGTGCCCAAATTAGGACATTCCCACAAAACCTGCCTTGCCCTTGGTTACATAAAACAGTGATATTTATTTAAATTTCTTTTCATATCAGTAAACTCCTTGGAATCCTAGCAGAGAAGCAACATAGCTCTTCATCACTGAATGGTCAATGCACTTTGCTGTGATTTATATTCAGATGAGATCTTAAGAAGTAAGTTTCTTTATAATCTATATGCTTCTGAGAACCTAAAGCCACACTTTATGCTAGGAAAATGTTTTGTATTATTTTCAATTTCTCCCTCTGGAGCCTACTTGGGAAAATGCACGGGAGCTGCAGGCATTCTGTACCTGCCTTCCAAAGGAGCATCTATTACTGTTGGTGTTCAGCTCTCTTTCTTCCAACAGCCGGGAGATTAATTTTTCTTTGCATCAATTTGTCCTTTCCCTCTGCTTAATCCAAATTCAGTTGCATTGCACCCAGATATTAGAAATCTCAGTAGAAATACTATCTTCAGCTATGACAGCCTTGGTGGAGAATACTTCAGTAGACTGCTTGTAGTAACAAGTTTGGTATTTAAGAAAAATAAGTAAAATTAGCTTTTTATTTTGAATTTGGTTAACTTTTAAGCCCTTTGTCAGAAATACCATGGAGGACAAAGCATTTTTCTGATGCATTACAAAAAGCTTTACCAAACAGACTTTTTTTAAAAAAAATATTTTTGTCATCTAGTATGCCTTCCTTCCATTTGGAAATTTCAAATTGTGCTTCCTCACCATTCTGTTACCTTCTATCACCCCTCTCTTGGTATGGTTTATTTTTTAAAATATTTTTCCAGGAAAGTTCTTATTAGGAGCGCCTTAACAATGTTAAGCTTAGCATATTGCTTCTGCCAAAAGACTACTCAGGTTGCCCAAATATGAACCAGAATAATATGAACCAGATAACCATCAAAACAGTTTGTTTAAAAGAGTAGAACTTTTTTTTTAAAGTTGTCAAATGTTGTCCATCAGAGACTTAGTATTTTAAGAACCTGCTGACATTATTGTAGTAGAGACAGCACAGTCCTTACACTTAGCACAAATTATGCATTTATCAAACAAGCAAAGAGGTTTTGTGCCTTTAAAAAGTTTTTTTCTTAGCAGTGTATTTCATATTTCCTTAAAAAAATTAATGCTACTTTTTCCATAGTATTGCTGTGACATTGTGTACTGTAAAGTTTTAAAGCCAGACACCTTCTAGCGATAAGAACTTCAGAAGCAAAGCCTGCTGAAACCATCTGAACTGCTTCAAAAAGAGCATCCTCCTCTCAGGGATCAGCTATTTTTCCCAAGTTTGAAATTCTAACCTGGTAAATAGCATCAACAGGGGACTTTTCCCCCAACTCTTTTGGAGAACCCCACAGATATGAATATCTTCAAAGGAGGATCTGTTAAAAAATGTAACAGTCTTCAAAGGGGAAACACCACCCTCAGCAATCTGAAGTTCTTTAAAGTGGGAGCCCACCAGCACTATGAATCCTCAGAGGACTAACTCCCAGAGCACTGTGGAAATTTGTAAGAGAACAAGCCCTCTCTCCCAAATACCCAGTAGGCCATTATTTTCCTTTAAAAGGACTCTTACATGTGTACATTTATAATTACAGAAAGGGTCTTATTTAACCAGAGCCCTGTAGAACTCTCTTACTTTTAAAAACAAATATTGATTAAAAGAAAAGAATGACAGAGGAAAACAATTTGACTTTGCTGTTTTCCTTTTTCTTCTTTTATTTATGCCTGATCTCAATATAATACACCAATAACACTTGGCTGGTGTCGCTCTTTTGATCTCCGTGACTCAAAAGTATTCTTCGAGAGTTGTGAAGAGATATTCTCTGAGCACAGTTATCCACTTATACTGCTGGTTAACTGGGAGTCCAAATGCTCTGGCAAGAAGCACATTTATCACAGCTGTAGCATTGCTGGGTGTGTCCTTTCAAGAGATACTTTCTCAAATAAATATTCAAGGTTTGGGTTACTGGCTCCCACCTGCCCCCTCTGTGTAAGAATTTTATTAGGTAGGGGTAGCTAATGTAGGCATTAAAGCCATTATCAATTGCCAGATGATTGCCTTCCAGGCATGCCATGAATGTGCAGGCAAGTTGGGCAATGGGGCCAGCTGCCTGCAAGAGAGGAGAGATTCTGAGGTGGCTTGGGATACTCATGAACATCCTTGGGTACCCTTCCAAATATGGATGTGGGCATGTCCTTCAAGCAGCAGGGAAATTACCATGGGCTGCTGGGACGCAGAAGAACCCTGTTTTGCTGAGATGGAGAATGGCTTGTCTGACAAAAGTGCCTGTGTCAAAGCCAAAAACTGAAGTCAGTTCTCCTAAGTACCAAATCAGAAGAATGGCTGGGAGTTTTTTGCATGTTTTTGCATCATCAGTCCATCATTTGCATCTGCATTTCATACATTCTACAGTCCATACATTGCATCTGCATCTACAATCATTTGCATCTACAACCAAGTAGAACAGAATTTTTCCTGACCCCCAGGGTCTGTGAATGTACAACTAAAATGCTGAGATTTACTAGTAAAATTTCTGACTTGTTGAAGAAATGACAGGAATAACTAAATTTTACCTGTAGAAGCAAAAGCATCATGCTCCATTCACGTATTTCTTAGTGTCTCCTCTTTCACAATGCTGGATGATTTATGGTTTCTAATGTAACTGTAAAATCAGAACCCCTCGTATCTTATGTTTAGTGATGTTTGATGGTTTGATTTCCTGCTACTTAGCTGATCCAAAAATGTGTGCCAAGAATATTATGCCTGATAGTAGCCTCATCTTCCACTATATGGAGGGAAAAATATCTTTTGCAGTATTTGATAAATATCTTTACACTTTTTTGATGATAGAATAGTATGATATTTGTCAAATTTTTTATTTTCTTATTGAAAGTGGCATCTTCTGTTTGGAAGTTGCTTAGATGTTTGGGTCTGATACCAATAACCACATTTATCCCATCAGCAGACTAACTGTGTTTTGCTGTGAAGCCCTGATAGCTGCAGCAGTGTGTGTATGCAGCAGCACCCCTCTCATTCACATTGGCTGAATCTACTTGCCAATGTGAGGGGAAGAAGTGAACAGATAAGTCAAAGGATACTTTGATAGCTCTGAGCAGGCTGCAAGGAGTCTTTAACTACTTAGATGAATTTCCTTCCATTATGAGATCTGACAATTAGTCCTTCCATCCAGATGTGCCAATCTTTTGCTAACTTGTTTTTTGCTAGCATTTATGCCAGGTGGGAGAATTTGATAAAAGAGAGATAAGTATGTTCAGAGCAAGCTTTTTATTGCTCTAAAGCTCTCATGGAGTCCAGATGTCAGAAATGTGAACATAGACATGGATGTAACTAATGTTTCTGCTGGGTAAATCCTGAATTTGGATATGAAACCTAAGAAAAAGGACAAAATTAGTGGAAGTTTAAACTACTTGCTGAGAAAATTTGCTCTCTCGACTCTGCTGAAGCAAATTATTTCAAAAAACAGAACACAAGTAATAACAAACCATAAGTTCAATGTGTAGTATGAAATGTTGTATTTTTTCTTGCTAGAATTATTGTAGCAATTCCATTACATTACATCAATGGAGTTGTATCTGAGACAAACACAATTTGGTTATTCACAGGAGCTGGGAGGAATGTCTTTATCCAGTGAATCTTATTAGTCTTCCTAATGCAAAATTTACAAATCTACTGACAGAGGAGAAAGGTGCAGAAAATGGCTGTAATACCTGTATTTTCCTACTCTTATGTTAACTGCTAATAGCACAGAAACCTTAAACAATAGTTTTGAACTGCAGAGCATTTGTCAGTCTAAAACAAAAAACCATCACGTTTAAAAAATGAAATGTTTGAGGCACACTGTAATGCTCAAGCCCAAAAGGAAAATAGGAAGACTCTAAGTTTCCTGAATCCTGTCCCAATTATACTTCATTTAATAACACTCAGTGAAATATCTGGTGGCAGGGGAAATGAAACTACATGATTTTATGGGATCATTCATCAAGAACTAATTGAAGCCTTCATACAGTTTAGTGCTGATAAAACACTGCAACAATAAACAATAACAAAATTCACCAGAGAAGGATTTGTTTTGCCGTGAGGAAAATGGTTCGGTTTCATCCTGGGGATTCCTGGTTAAAAGAGTCTCCAATTTAAAAAGGGATAAGCACAGGCTCCTGTGCATAATGACAGAGTGGGAGCTGTGGCAAATGTATTAGTATTGCTCCAGTGGAGCTATTCTCATTGTAAGCATTTGCTATTGTGTGTGGCTGAGGCAGGAGGCAGAACGACCAATAAGATTTTTTAAAGTTTGATTTTTTTAAGCAGTTCCCATGTAGTTTTATGAAAAGTAAATTACAGCTCCAGCACAAGCAGCTGAATTTCTGATTTCAAAGTTACTAACTAGTCATAGTTTTATTGACTGCAGAAAAATTGTTCTATCCTATATTTCTTCACAGAATCAGGCTAGTCTTACAGTGACAGTTCTTTTTAACACATGCTAGAGTGATATCTTGTCAATACTTAAATTGTTGAGATAAAACATCTTGTCTCTTCATTTCTGATCTATTTTCTCTGACCAGAATATTTTGGCAGTCCAAAAGCACAGCAAGGATTACAAAGAATGTATTAATTTTGATTTTAAAAAATGAAATAATGAATATTTCATCAATCTGCATCGGGGACCGGGGAAGTTCCTAGGAAAATGACACTACAATTCAGGGGTTCCAGACCTTGCCAGGCCAACTCAAGCAGATAATTTCTGTTCTTCTCTTCTTGTCCTCCTCCTGCCCTCTTAAAGTGCAAATCCTTCTGGGATCAGGAAGGTTCATGCCACCTGTCTGGAGAGCAGTGAGCCTCTTTTTTAAGCTAGAACTTGTGGAAGTACAGTAAAACCAAAATTAAACTATCATAAATAACATAAATGAGGTACAATACCAGGTAAGAGATTTTATCCTAGATCATACAGCAGGAAACATCATGTTTTATGATGTTCCAAATAATTGATCTTTTTGGATGATCCTATCAGAGAAAGGAGAAACAATCATATTTTGCTAATTAGGTCTACTTCGGTATTTTACTTATTGGGATTAAAAATTTCATCTATCTGTAGAAACACCCTCCTGAAATTTTAGTGGTTTGGTTTTTTTGATTTGTTTAGCTGTTTTTTCCTTTTGTTTTGGTGCTTTTTTTTTTTTGGGGGGGGGAATTGTTTGTTTGTTTTTTTAAGGGAAATAGAAGGCTTAAAATATCAGCAAATAATATTAGGAGTCTAGCTCCCCTGTGTTTGTGGTATATTTTCCCTCTACCAGTCATTTCTATCATGCTCTGTGCTATCATGTTGGCCTTCAGAACACCTGCATTTCTGTTGTAGCTGTAAAAGCAAGAAAAGGGGGCTCAGTCACACTGGGGATCCCCAGGTATGGTGTTTTATACCCGCTGGTGGGTAACTTCAATGGACCTTCAACACTCAGGCTGGTTGAGACTGCAGTTGTAGGAGTGCAAATGTAAAACAAGGTTCAAATTTTAGCCGAAGACCAACTACTTCCATATCTCAGAAGATGTCAATATCCCCAGAATTCAGAAATATTTAATCTGAACTTAAATCAGAGATGATATATAAATGAAGACAACACAGGCAGACATGATACAGCTATGGCTGAGCAATCTTTATTTAATGGTAGATGTCTTAAAATCACTGGTATGCAGAGCTTGGAAAAACTAGCCCTAAGCTTTCAGAGTGTTACATGTTATCAAATATTATTTTTATAATATATAAATTGAACTTGTATTTATCAGACTACGGCTATATAAGTTGAACTTGTATTTATCAGACTACAGCTGCATTTTCTTCATTTCATTTACCTCAGTAAAGTTTATTAAAAAATTATATGATATTTCACATTATAGTAAATAAAGTTTATTTGTATGTATGGATTTAGCTGTTTATTTAATGTATGGATATAGCTGTTTCCTCTGCATACACAATTAAGCAAAACGTTGCATTCAGCAGTCAGCCAAAATGATATTTTTAGGATTGTCTTTTAAATTTATTCTCAGGTTTCTGAATGGTCACATATTCCAAGCATTTTGCACTTCTATTGTCTCATTAAAGTTTCTTTTTTCTCTTATCTTTTCAGTGCCTCTCTTTATCTTCTTTACATAGTTTCTGTACAAATACTTCCATCTTGGACAGCACAAGCCCAAAGCCATAAAACACAGGGCAGATTCTGACGTGGGAAGATGCACCAGGCACCATCAGCTGGGGACAGAGATGATGCAGTATTTGGCAGCATCTCTGGGGACTATTTGTGCTCTAATTGACAGAGCTATAACACCCACCTCTTCCATTATTCATACCTGAAAGAAGTAGGAATGGAATGAGCAGATGTGGCAGCCCCCACCACACCTGTCCTTTCCTGCTCTGTGCCCGTTTCCGAGCGCAAGCTTCAGAGCAAGGGACACAAATTCCTCTGCTGATCTGCCAAAGGGAACTTTGGCTGACAACTTCCGTGTATATTTTGCTGCTTTGCCAAATCTTCTGGAGGATAATCATGCGTATCTTTGTGATATATTTTTCTTATGAATTATGAGCAGACCTTTCTCTTGGTTTCAATGGGGCTTTTCCTAATTTCTCTCTGATTCCCATAGACAGTCCACTCTTTATTAAAAGAGCATGCACAAGCCGTCCAGACTTGTCAAAATCTGAGTATTGCATATTTCTCAATCAGTATGTGCTCTGACAGTTTTACTTTTAAATTCTACATGGCTAACTATATTTATTAAACTTTAATCTAATTTTGTTTTAGTGCAAGAAGCTAAACCTTGGGCTTTTGAAAATTGTCAGTGTTTTCACTGAGGTGTAGGCTGGTTTTCAATTTGCTCAGAAATTTCTGTGAACTGATCACAATTAAAGTAATGTTGGCAGGTAAAAATAGAGGAAGATTTATAGGGATTTTTTTATTTTTTAATTTTTTTAAATTGTGTGTTTGTTTATTAACACAAATTAGGAAATACATTAAAAAAAGCTCTGGGCACTTCTGTGAGCAGCATCAATAGTTTCTTTCCAATTGGTGATACCATTACGGAATTTTCACTAGTATACTTACCAGTATTTTACTGAGTATCCTTAAATTTAAACTTTGATTCAGAAAAAAAACATGTGGGCATACCATTAATTCCCAGTGATGTAGACAGGTGCCTAATTTGCAGGATATATTAGGAGTACCCAATTGCTCTAAATTGAACACAGGCTTAAATGCCTTGCTGAATAAACCCTTACCATTGAAATCGAACCATGGAAACAATTCAGCTGCACTGGAATCAGCCACATTTATCTATTATATAATGAATGGAAAGCTATCTGAAGGGTAGCAGTTGTGGCACTGATAATATAGGTGCTTGAGGAATGGAAGCAATTGCATCAAGATGTGCATGTATGTGCATTATTTTATGGGAAAAATAGGTGTAAAATTATACATAATGAGTAAAATAGGATGCATTTTTTGTGTAAACTCCTCTCATGTACAAAAATGAAACAGAGAGAAATCATTCTTTGCTCCTTCTTGCCTATAGTTATTCCCACACTTCTAGGCTGGGATATTAATATGGGAGCAATGAGAAAAAATTATCAAGTTGTTTCTCTTTCTATATTATTAAAAAATATAAGTAGTCTGTAATGCTTGCCATTTAAGCACTTTGAGTCATATGTAGTTGAAGCTCTGCATGTCTTATGCAAACATAGAATTATAATTGTTCCTAGCTTGTGCTGTGCATGCCTGACAGGACAGGGAGAGAAATTTCAAGCAGTTTACTATTTCCCCACCTTCATCTTGGCAAGTTTAAACTATTCTAGCTTCTGCTGAGTGACTTTTTCAATTGAGTGATACTTGACAAGGAAAGAACAGTACTCTGTATATATTTTTATTCTTCAGGTCATGGCATGATTTAAAAAGCCTCAGAGTAATGCACATTTGCACCTTGGCTATTCTCCCATCCTTGCAAGATTCCTATGTGGCTAGAAGTCAGCCTTACTATTTATTTTCCACGTCAGATTGTATAAACTAGCAAAACAAGAAACCTAAACATTAAGCATAGTGTATTATATTGATATCTCCTAAAATGGTCAGTAGTGGAATTTAGGATTAAATGTACCTAGTCTAACTTTCAATGTTTGCAGTGGCAATGTCCATATCCAAGTTCATCCCCCCAGATTCCTTCTTTAGTTACATGGCACTTCCATGCCAGTGGCACTCTGATTTCTATTTAGGGATATATGTTTGGCTATAACTAACACCATATTATAAATATCTATATTTAGTCAGATAAAACCTACCTCTGGCACCTTAGTTATGTACTTTCATGACATATCTTTTTCTACTGAAAGAGCTGTCTCTGGGCAAGCACTGACACTGGTCTTGCAGTGTTTCAGCTCCTGTTTTGTGTGGCAGAAATAACAGTAATATTTGAGGTGGTAGAAAATAAGCAAATCAAATAAAGAAAAGCCCTGCCCTTACCTGGGATCAGAATGCCTCCTGCTCATTTGTCTGGTCTCCTTTCACAGAGGCCATCTCTAACTGTGCTCTTCCTCTTTCCAAGATAAACCAGAATGCTTAAAGACAGGAATGAAAAATAGGAACAAGAAAAAAAAAGACAAGAATAAAAGACAGAAATAAAATACTCCGTGTTCCACAGTAGACAACACAAATAGAAAAACAAGACCAAATGGGGTTGCTTTCATTCTTTCATTTCAGCAGCTGTATCACAGCTAGAGGAAACTACAGTAAACACATGGGTCAGCAAATCCTGTGGTGCAATCCACCACATAATAGAACACTTCCCAGTTCCCTAAAAATTGCTTATGACATACTAAAATGCCAAAAAAATCCCATAACCAGAATATGCCAGAGAAAGAGAGAAGATCAAGCATATCACCAAATTCCAAAGTGGCGAGGCAGTATATTAAAGAAAATGAAGATATTACAAGGCTAAAGAAAAATACCTTGAACCGTAACTATGAGTGACTTGAGGAAAGAAATTCCTGCTGACATAAAATCTGGCAAATGGGTTAACCCTGAGAAAGTGATCAGGACCCCAGTGCACCTACCCAGCTCATCTCATTGTGTTACAGGAGGAGTCCACCCTGCTGTCTGCCTTGGACCACTGCCACTTTCCAAGCCCTGGGAAAGTTTTAAAGACACACAAATTATAGCAGCTACACACCTTGAAGGCTCTTCTGCACATTTTCTGCTGCCTAAAAAAACTCATCAGGAGGACTAATAACACCTAAAAAGGATTATGAAACAGCAGGTTCATTTAAAATCCTTCTAGAGGCATCACAACATCAAGTGCCCCAGACCTCTAAGTCCCACTCCTTTCTACCTCAGCTGAGTGCTGTCTCTGTGCTACAAATTACCTGAGACAAGGAGGGTACAGTGGAAATACTGTTACATGCAGAGGCCTTTTTCTGTTTGTTACACAGTCCCTTCCCTATTTCCAGTCTTAATTTTAACACGTTCCTTGACTTGTTAATCTGTTTGCGAGCCTACTCCAGCGTTTTACCAGATAACTAAAAAACAATCTCAGATGGAATAGTTTTAATTTCCAGTCTGAATTTATTTGTGACCAATTTGTAACCATCTAATTGTGTGCCTGCACTAAATGGGAGTTTTCCCATTGAGTGTAATTGGATCAGGCCCCAAACCGCAAAGACAGCTGCTCTTATTACAGCGTGGAAAACAGGCAGGGTCTGGGTGTTACTGCATAATGACAGCAGTAAATTATATTCCAAGGGCAAGATCAGAAGCTGGTGTAAATCAATACAACTCAACTGGCTTTTAAAAAGTTATATCAGTGTGTGCAAGCTGCTAGGCTGGCCCAAACATTTTCTCAGTAGATTTTAAAGCTCATCCTGCTGCATAATGCATGCTTGGGAATTGCTTCGCTCCTGCACCAAACCTAAACCGTCTGACTGAGCCCAGGCTTGTATTTCAGAAAGTCATCCAAACTTGATTTAGAGATTGTGCATCACAGAGAACCTATCCCCCTCCCAGAGACATTTTTCAAACATTTACTCTCCTTGCTCTTAAAGAAATCACATTATTTTCTTCCTTACTAAGATGTCAGGTTCTAGCTAGATTTCCTAGCTCTTTCTTCCTAATACATGTAATAGCCTCTTGACTCAAATTTCCTCTTCTTTGTAGTTCTTCAAAATTCTTGTTACACCCTTTAGTCTCCATTCTCAGTAGATAAGTTGATTAAACTTCTATTTTATTTGGTCATTATTTCACAATTTTTCAATTCAAGCAGATAGATTGTCTTTACTAAAGACTTATCTAATTGATCAAACTTACCACACTGGTTGTTTTACAGGACAAGCAGGTAGTTTCTGATGCAAAAATTTAAAGTCTGATATATTTAACTAGAATTAGAAAAAAATAGTATTTGTTTGTTTCCTGGGAGAGAAAATGAAAAATAACAAACAGCTACATTAATTTGACTGTGACTCGGTGTGTTTATAAGGAATGATATATGTAATGGAATTACTCTGTGGAACAGTCTCTGTTATTCCCTTTAAGTATATAGAAACAACTCACTGATTTCTCCAAATCGGGTGAGACTTTGAAAGGCCTCACTCCTTGAAGCTAGTTCTGAAATTGTAATCAACTTTGATTTATCTGAAGATAAAAGTAAAATTTACTAGTTTCAATTACAGCAAATAAAAGGGAAGTTTTCCTGAAGAGAAAAACATTAAGTGTATTATTATATGTGTGTTTTGTGAGGACTTAAAGAATACAGTTGCATGTCTCAAAACACTGTCCCCATAAGATAAGCCACCACAGCAGAACTTGAGATCAGTGCAGACAGCAACAGGAGGATGCTCATTCCAGGCCTGGTGAGGCAGATCTGGATAAGACATCCAGACAAAAATTCCCCCCATGGCAAACTGTGGGACAGGCAGTGAGTGCTTATGCAGAGCCCACCTCTCACTATGGGAACAGCCCCCACACCCTGTGCATAGCCAGGGCTGGACAGTGTAGAAGTGGGACCTCCAGAAGAGCCACTCTGGGACCCCTCCCCACTGAAGGCCAGGGTGAAGAAGGACCAGTGGGACACTGCAGGAATCCACAGGGGATGATATCTATTGCTTATCTCTCACTGTCTCTAACCTCCCCTGCCCTCCCTCCCTCCCACTCCCCTCCACCCCACCTTTCTTTCTACCTCTCTAGCTCACATTTACTCCTAAATAAAATCTGTACTATTGACATCAGCACATGGTCTCATTTGCACCTTAATTCAGGAATAAGCATCCATTATAATCAGTTCTTAATATGTTTCCATAAATATAGAAGTGTTGGTGACTCTGTAACTAACTTTCATGCTTGACATGTCTTTGAGTATGTTCTAAAGCTGACCAGGCAGACAGTGCCCCAGCCTGATGCTATCTGGGTCTTCAAAGCTGGGGAGTAATAAGAAGACAGTGCAGTAGCAGTATTAGTACCTGCCTTTTCTTTCATAAAGAAATTTGGCTATAAAGGCTTTACTGGCCTGAGAGTAAAAAGAACTTCTACTCTGAGATTACATCTAAAATGATAACTGCAATCCGTGTATGTTCATTGTTACGAGTTTTTCAACATTATGAACATTATTTTGGAACATCTAAAAGGGATAAAAAACATGAAGACTAGTAACAAATAAATATATTTACAGTTTGGAAATGGGAGAAAGAGTTAAAAAAAGGTCAAATATGAAGAAAAACAATTAAACTAAAACATGTTCAACTGGTTCATTAAAGCATAATAAGCAAATAAAAAGCTTGTATTTATTTAGTGCTGTGAGAATAATTTGAGTATAATCCTTCTTAAGTTCAGTTGTCCAAATCAAGGAGGATCTGTCAAGGAGGTTCTCATCAATCTTGTATAATGACTACAGAAGCATTTAGCTGATCTGAGGGGCACAGCTGGATTTTCATCCAACCCTTTCATTTGGAAGCTCTAATTTAACACTTAGAGGAAAAACTCCTGTGTTGCTCTGTCAAACTTGGTCTGGATAAACATTTTTTTTAACAAAGAATTCTCTTGGTAAATAGATTTCAAAGTAAAAAAGTATTACTAAATGTATAGCTGTGCAAGTTGCATTAATTTTGTAATAGTGAAAGATGCACCCCACAGAGATGATTTCACCAGACCACCTGGATAAATCAGCCTTGCCATGATATGGAACAAGACTGAGATTAGACTATATCTCATGAAAAGGAGTAAGAATATTAAGTTTACTGCCAGGATAAACAGAAGAGTAACAAAATGCCACAGAACAATGTGAAAAATACTGACAAAAGTCCTGAAAACAGAATGTGTTGGGCTATTCACATCATGAATTAAAGGGAGGAAGACAGAGATGCAGATTTTAAGTGTCTACATCCAAATCATAAGTGCAAGGTACGTGGGAGATAGAAAATTTAAAAGGATACCATGGAATATTTTCCATAAATAGAGTAGGAATGTAATCTGGTTCAGGAAATATAGGAAAATAGGAAGTTTAGAAAATATTAGGAAGCAAAAAGGAAGAACAGTGCCTTTAGTAGTATTGTGTAGGGCATAGGTAGAAGAAGCAGAATGCCATCTATAGTATCTATAAGATACTATACAACTAGAAAGGTAAGGAAGAGGAAGATGGTTTTGGCTTTGGTTTTAAGTATGGTTTGGTTTTGTAGTTTTATTTCTTTGTATGAAAAAATCTCCAAATTTTTATTACATCATTCATGGGATTTGTTGCTCACTGAAAATTTGAGCAGCCTGAGAATATGTTGAGAAGGGAATGCAGTGGCACCCTGAATGTGAGTTAAGTTGCATTGATGAACATATTTTGATACAGGACGTACAGTTTCCTGTACTTCCAGCTAGAAGGAAAACAGCTAGAAAGGAGGACTCTTAAATTCAGTTCTAAGAAGTTAATTCAGAATTGCACGAGAAGTCTGGAAAAAACTAACTAGGCAGCAGGTCTGCAGAAGGGTTTTAAGAGTTATAAAAGGAGTCAGAGGTTGAACATGTGTTCATTGTCCTTCAAGCAAAAACTCAAAACCTGTCTTGCAGTGCATGTCTGCTAATACACATAACTGCAAAGCAAGGGAAGGATTTGACTCTTCCTCTCTGCAGCAGGCAGGGTCTTCTGTCCTTGGCACTGGGCAGTCTTCATATTCTATGTGCTTGATATGGACCTTATACTCCTTGAAAATGTCAAAAATTGAGGTCAAGAAGAGCAATCAGATGTCCAGACTATTTGATACAAGAAGAAACACACCATTTCCAAAAAGAAAAGAAAGGGAGGACAAGAAAGAAAATTGTATTTATCTTTGATTATACAAGACGTTTCATGATTAAAAAAAAAAAAAAAAAAAAAATTAAATAGTTTTCCATGTCAGAGTTGCTAGCACAGGAAGTAACAGAACAGAATAGTAGAAAATCAGGTCTGGCATTAGTTAAATGATTCTACTGATAATGATCATCAACAATGGGGAGAAGAGGCTCTAGAAGGTGACTGAGTCCTCATTACTTGAAGACCTTTTAGAATAGGCCAGCCATACACCTACCAAGGATAATAGATATATAGTACTTGAGAAGAGATGAAATTACCAATTTCTTGAGGTTCTCTCCAGTTCTGAATCTAGATTTGCTTTTTCCTAACTTTAAATGTAGTAATTTCCAGGAAATTTGGTTGATAAAAACAGGAAGAAATGTGTTATATGTACAAATCAATAGAGAAACATGATCCTGAGAAACTGCTTATTTACTTTACCTGCAATTAAATATGTTCTTCTAGTTAACTAAACTTACAATGATATTTCTAGTACTGGTATTATCTTTCTAATATTTAATGGTTATAGAAAAAATAATTAAATAATGAAAAAATAATCATTTTCTAATATTTAATGATTCCAAGGTTAGCATATTCATACCTATGCTAAAGAAATGTTTCACATTTAGTGCAGTATCTCCCTTGAGATTTGTAGCATCTTATATTTTTCATTAATTTTATTCACACACTTCTTTCAATGGGTTTTTCCCCTTCCAAAGCCTAGTGGGCAGTCTCCATTTTTTTCTGGGTACTCATTTAATATTTGTAAAATTATTTGTGTGATGTAAAAAATGTTAATGATATCATATAGTAAAATTTGATATCATATAGTAAAATTAGTAAATTGTGATTTTCTTATAATAACTAAAAAATAATTAATTTTACTTTTCTTCGCCCAAGGAGGAAGAATTTGGTTCATTTAGTTATACCACACTTGTCATCATCTGTATTTGCCATAGTCACACACGGGTGCTGGAGGGGAGATTATGGAGGCCAATATTTGTTTAGGTTAAAATAGACTGGGAAATAATCTTTATATGCAGCAAAATATTTTAAACATTTCCTATTCCTTATCAGTCCAAGTTTTCTTTGAATTTTAATCTGTTCTTCCACTTGAAAAAACATGCCTTAATCAGAATAGAGTGGTGGAAGAGTGGTCACAAAACATATAGAATATAGAAATTCAGGTCCCAGCATACCTGCTCTTTTCTTCCTGCCGGTGTCCTGATCAAAAGTTATCCTGTTATCCAGAAGTGATTTTTTTTCCTTCAATCTTTTTTTTTGGAGGAGGTGTCCAATACTTATTTCAAAAATACTAAAAAAATTATTATAAATAAATAGTTCATAACAATTTGATATATCAGCAGACAATGCAGGAGACATCCTTCCAGCAGTGCACCTATGTTTATGTCAAATGTAAGAATATAGTTCATGTTCAGTTAAAAAGTGAAAGTAAGGTCAGGATAAGTATTTTCCTTGTAGTTGTCTCTGTTGGCTTTTAAAAAGTTTTATTTAGCTCCATCAAGATTTGGTTGTTTATAGCTGTTGCATATTTATAAGTTCCTGGCTAGAATGTACAGAGTGTAAATTCTCAGATAGGTCATCCAAGAAATAGAACATTTTTCTCTCCGTTTCTTCACATACAAAAGTAAAATTCAAACCACAGTATTTAAAAACAAATCTGAATTGCAAGAGCAAAATTATAGTTTTGGTACTGCAAAAAACCCCCTAACAAAATAAAAAAACAACAAAACCCAAGTCCATACCTTTCCTCCTTCATTATTCAATCTTCATTATGATACCACATATATCCAGACCATTTTCACTGTACACTCTCTGACCTGTTGTCTTTTGTAATTTTGTGCTGTCCAGTGACTTTTCCAGTGGCAGTTGAAATACATGGGCTTAGGATTCTTCCAGGAGAGCTATATTGTTATAATTTTGTATGGCTGACATAAATATTTTTGATGGAATGAGTTGTAGGAGCAATAGACATTGCAATTTCTTACTGAAGTACATAAAACATGAAAGTTTAAATAGTGCCCAGTTTTCTGGCCTCTTCTGCCTATGGAGAGGCACTGAACAGGCATCTGCTAAGGAGCATCACATCCTTGGTTACTAGAAAATATTTTTATTGGTATGTAAGTCATGTTAGAAGTTCTGCTTTTACACTTTATAATGCATAACTACAGCAGCACATATTCAGTGTGAGAGGAGCTTGTTCTGGAAAGCAGTGCTCTCCAGAAGGTTTTAAACACTGTTGGAGCAAATGCAGCTACCAGTGAAATTACAGTACAGAGCAATTTAGGTAGATGACATCTCATACCAATACTCTGTTTAATGCAAAGCATAATAGTGTTTAAGGAAATTTATAAGGCTCTGCAGTACTTTTTATCAAAAATTTCAGGTTAAGAGATTCTACTTCCATACCTTCTTTGTATAGATGATAAAACTAATGGATGGGATAGGAGTCCTGCTAAAATTTAGTTTTGAAGTAGTGGCACCCCAGGCTGGGTGATCCCACATTTGAATGTTCCCTGACCTCAGTAGCTTACAGAAGTATTCTCTGTGTAGCCCACATTCCTAGTAGAAATCTCTTGTTCAAAGGACTGAGGGAAAAAAAATCTTGAAGGAATAAACTGCTCTCCTCTTCATCTCTTACTTTCAAGAGAAGGAATGCAATCTAATTGTAAAACTTATTTTTAAAGCAAATATTTTGCAATGTCACAATGCGTTTTTAAGACATACTTTCAAATTGAGAATATTTTAAGGTTCCTGCACACAAGAACGTTACCTAAGTGATAGATTTCCTATACTGAAAGGTTTTTCCATGTAAATTGCTCAGTAATTACATTTCAAAACTACATTGATTTCTTATATGTCAATACTTATTAGAGATTAAATGTCCAATTCCTGTCAGGTAGGGGAGCATTTAAAGCTGGAACTCTTCCGAGAGATTGTTTTTTCAGTGAGGCTTGGTTTTGTGATACTTTCTACTTCTTTTAAAAAGCTTTTTTTATCTTATGCCTCCCTTTGGCTACTGGATCTCTTTTCTCTTCATTTTCACTCCTCCACAGTGCTTTTTAGAAATGATTCAGTGAAGCAGCACTGGCCCCCTTGTACAAAATTCCCAGTGTACGTTGAGAATTTATCTTACTTCTGCTATGTGTTATAATTACAAGTTCCAATCAAAGTACATCTTTTGAGTTACAAGTTTGTGTCATTGCTTTAGTAGAAATGCAAATGTTATGTATTTAACATGCAAATGAAGTGAAATAAATATAATGCATGAAGCCTGTATTCCATCTCAGAAGTAATTGTAATGTGTAATAAGGGTTCGGCAGCCAGGTTTGACAAGAGAGAAGGCACAACAATTTTTATTTACTGCAAGAGCACTCATCTCTGTCTGACCTCTCCTGGTACTGGTGACATTTAATGTAAATTTGGCACTCTGATTTCTATATGTGATGGCAGGCATAGCTGTATTACTTTTGCTTTATTTCACTGGCTTAGTCACAATCATTTTTACAACTTGATGCTTCTGCCTATAGTAGTGAGTGTCTGTGTTTATGAACTACAGAATGGTTTTAAGTCAGAACAAATGTGTACTGTCTACCAGATTATGCTTTGTGAAAGTGCTAGAAATAGGATACTACCAAAATAATTCTTTATTTAGTATGTGTCTGAGCTTCTGGCACATCAGAAATTAGCTAAGGGTTCAACTGTGAGGACTATGCTCAAGAAGCACTAAAGGAGTCATCCTTTAGTGTCATCCAAGGACTGACTGCTCAAACTCAACTTGGACTGCTGGACTCCCAAATGCATTGCGGCAGTGATTCCTGTCATTTGCCTTGCTTTCTGGAAAACAGATTTTCCTTTTCTTTGTTCTATATCTGTTGTGACCAATTTTATTGCTGAATGATTCTCCCCCATTCATCTTCTGAAAGAGAATTTTTAAAAATTACTTTTACAGAATTTCATCAAAGCCTTTTTTACCTTCTTGTTCATAGTTTTATTTTTATAATTTTTTTTTCTAAATGTCAGACTCCAAGTTTGTTTTGTGTGATAAAGCATTCCAATCTTCTCATCATCCTTTCAAGATTTCTGCATCAAAAGTAAGATTGAGCATAAATTCACACTTTATTTAAAACACAAAATTACCTGGAATGCATACCAGCATGATTATATTAATTTGATGCAAACTCTGCAATCTACATGACTTGTGATGTAGTACAGCTAAGCTTCTTAATTACTGACTGGTTAAATATTGCAGGGATCTTTTTGCAAGCAAGTGAAATAAAGCATTGCCACTCTGCCTGCCTACAGGTTTCTTCAAGGTTTTGTTTGTAAATGAACCTGGGAACTGCATTACTTGTTTGGGTGTTTTTGTAACTATAGCCTGTTCTTTATTGTAAGTTTAAGTTTAAATCAATGTGAAATTAAGTGAAAATAACCTTAAATTCTAATCAGATATTTTAAATTTTGTTTTATATGTTTTGGGTTTTTTGGGTTTTTTGGGTATTTTTCCTTTTTATTTTTTTTATTTTATTTCATTTTCAGTGCTGTTCTATTTCAGCCTTGCTCTGTTAGAACCTCTTTCAGGATAATTGATAGGCTATAGACCATATCACTACCTCTGCCAACTTAGTTGAAAAGGTTCTGGTACCTAATCAAAGCTTCACTGCCTAATGTCAGTGATTATGAACATATATATGGACATATATCCTTCTTTGGTACCTGATATGTTTTAAAATCAATGACCAGGAGTAGGGAGAAGAAATAGGTTATAAAAATTGAGAAAGTTATACATATCTAATAAAGACTCTGAGAAATCTAAATTATATGTGTTACAAACATATGGAACAAAACAAAAACAACAACAACAACAAAAGATTAGCTGAAATTCTCATAATCCAAAAGACAGTCAGAATCAAGGGATTGGTCATTTTATAGTGGTGTGAGCAATAAATGGCCTATTGTGCATATTTATTTGTTAGGAGTAAACTCTTAAAAGCAATCTGCCATTTCACAGGAGGCAAGTGAAACCATTTCATTATCGCAGTAATGTAATTAGAAATCTCATAAGCAATCAAGCAGCCAAATTTTGCACCAGATGTAAGCAACTAAAACAAAAAGTGACAAGTGGACCAGCAAGTAATGAATTACAATAACCCAGATGAGAAATAAAAGACAAACATATGAGTGTCTTGCCATCCCCAGGAGAAGTAATAAAATGCCTTTGTAACATCCTTAATATAGAAAACAAAATCACAACTTGGAATAAAAGTGAATTTTTTGTGAGAGCTGTGCATTTTGGGGAGTATATGGGTGTCAGAGAGAAAAAATCTAGAACTTGGAAATGAAGTACATAATCTCCACAGTTTGTAAACCTGATGAGTAGGGATTTTTGCTTCTACCTCCATGCGGGGGAAGAAAGTGGAATGATATCCAAACCTCCATATGACACACCTGTTTGTAGAATGTGGAGTTGTAGAACATGATAGTAGAACATGGAGATTCAGGGCCCCTAGCCTCAGCTATATGCAGTGTAGGTTGGGTTGCAGTGTGTAGCTTTGATGGAAGCAGATACCAACTCTGGATTGATTGAAACTAAATGAGATAAAGCCTACCAGGGAACCTTAGGGAGCAAGTAATAAATTTGTGTACTACTTTGGCATATCAGGAGCTGAAGCTAATCAGTCCAACAACAAAATAAACGTGAGTGATCTTCATATGAGAGCAAAACAATAGTAATTTCTGAAAATATAATTTCTTTAAAATATCTCTTTTGTACCTGAAATTGGTCCTGCAGGGCAATTATGACAGACAATCCCAAATATGGGTAGATGAGTACCACTATCTGATTATTTTTTTAATTAAAATATCTGTCAACAGCCACTCTTGGCAAACACGTTTAGGAAATTTCCATTTTCCATTGACTTCACAGGTCAAGTCCTGACCTTCCTATGGGAAAAAAATTTGTTCAGACATACAAAGCCTGAATGATATTAGTGTTTCAGTTTTCAAAGGAATTCAGGAGACTAAAAGAGCAAATTCATCAAACTGCAAGCCCTGAAAATGCAAAAGGAGCCTGAGTTTCTGAGCATCTTTGAGCATATCTCTTGAGCTGTTCTAATGCAGATAAGGAGCCCAGTGTGAGATGTGCAACAATAACTCTGCATTGTTCAATTCTCCTGAATGTCTGACAAGTATGTGTGGCTCTCCCTGTACATTTATGCGCATGTGTCTGCAATGCTTGCTCTAACATACTGTAAATGTTAATGGATAAAGAAAAATGCACTAACTCTAGCTAGCTGCTGCTTTGTTGGTTTGTTAATACAGATCATACATTATAAAGAACAGAATCTGTAATGAGGTAAAACAAAAATACAAAGGCATATAAATTGGGAGGTGGGAGACCAATAAAAATGACACAAAAAGTGCCCTGGGCAACATGAAGCTCAAGAAGTACTAAATAGTTAATCAAGCTTTAATGTATATGTCCTCTGATTCAGCCTTCCAATGTTGCTCCTCTGGCTTATGCTCAATTTTTTTTTCCTAGTTGTAGCACATGTTGATTTGGAACTGTTAGTCTTTCAAAAGAGCCTTCATTTTCCAGAGTATAATCTTAGTCTCAAGGACATAAATATTGTGGTGAGTTGTTAAGAATAAATGTCATTTGGAAGGGATAAAATTGTTACAGGGAGGACATTTTTCAAGAATGGAAATGATTCGGCACGACATCACTTTGACGTTCTCCAGCAAGAGAGGAACAACAGTTCTGGGATGGCATTCAAAAGCAAGTAAGCCACATCTTAAAGAGCCAGGCATTTTAGATGGGAAACTTCTTCCTTTTGTGAAAGTGCTGGGCTTCAGGCTTGTCACTCTTTCCTACAGAGGTGTGAAATAACATAAATAGATTTTCTATTGCAGCATTGCCACAAAGGTTAGTTTTAGTCTTCCATTTAATTCACAGTGACTGAAATTCATTCTTTTAGAGACAGGAAGCATAGACTTGCACTGCTTAAAACCTTGATATGAGGGTGATTTGCACTCAGGCTGCTGATCAAAGGGAGATGTCCACATGTTGTTAATACATAACGACAGAGTTCTTAATGATGTATATTTTCTATGGCGGATCCAGGATTTCTTCCATGAATCCAAATCTCAGCATGCACTCTTTTCTTCAAATTCTGTCTTGCAGTAGTCCCAACAGGATGAATATGTTAATCTAGACCTCTAAATATTTTTAAACTTTAAAATGTCTGACCTATATACTATGTGCTTTATTTTTAAAGTGCATATGATAGTATATGTATATGTATATGTATATGTATATGTATATGTATATGTATATGTATATGTATATGAATATGCATATATATATGTATATGTATAGGTATGTGTATGCACGTGTATGTATACATACTGTGTCTGTCCATATATTATTTAGGCCTACTGAAAATGTTGATTTATATATGCTACTTTGAGTTGAGATATGTTACATTCATGCCAGCTAATTCCATGCTGTTGCACCAGCAGAAATCTGGTCTAAAAATTCAGTCTGCAATTCCCCTTGCCTACCCTTCCTCCTGTTGATATTGGAAAAATAGGAACACCAAGGTGTGGCCTAGAGTTGCTTTTCACCCAGGGCTGATGCTGGTGTCCATAATGGGGAAAAAATAATTTTGAAGTTACTGATTTTGACCTATTTAGTTATTCATGCCTTTAAATGTCTCTTGCTAACTTCCCAAGAATAATCTTGTTATATCACATATTTTAATAAGTTACTGAAGTAACTGTAGATGAAGCTTTAACTATAGCTCTGGGCTGTAGTTCAAAGCAGCTGGTTTGCAAGTCCTGTTTGAGAGACAAAACCAGTAGAAACTGTTTAGAAAGAAACCTGTCATCTATAATGTGTATTTAAAAAAAATAAATTCAGTTAAAATAAGGTAATATCAGATCTGTTTAATCTCAGGAATTCTTGACTTGCTTAAAAGCTTAAGACACACATACTAAATGTTCTTTTAAAAGGTGTGTCATTACTGTATGATTTTCATTTTCTGACATTAATTGATCCAGACTAACTGCCTTCTGCCAAATTTCAGTTAGAGAGATAGTGCCTTGTTTATTTATTAATTTACGACAAAACATCAAAAACGCCCAGAGGGTTACTGAAAGCAATGATCAATCACATCTAATCCTAGATTATGAAGTTGATTTTATTCCCCTTCCTTCCTCTTCTCACCTACTTTTATTTAATTTCTTGAATGAGCCACAGTTTGGGGACTGCCTGGAACATCTCTGTATGAAAACACATAAAGTGTTCCCATTTTCAGTGCAACCTCTGATCTCAGCTTCAGAGCCAGACACATTTCAGACATACCCAGAAAAGCATTTTGGAAACAACAGGCAGAATGCCACTACCATATACACCATTTTGCTTTAAAACCTCACCTTTAAGAAGAAAAAAACCTCATCAGTTCATCTTCAAAGCTAAAACTCTACTTATCAAATTCCCCCCAAAAGTTTTTTAATCTGTTTTTAAGACCTTAAGGTAGAGGATTATTTCAAAAGTGCTGATAAAGAGGTAGTGAACACTATGACATAATATGAAGACTTTTATGGTATCTACATGGTATCTACAAATCACATCCTAGGTCTCCCAGACTACTTATATCAGATGCTTGAAAAATGTAGAAGTTAAAGGGTTAAAATAAGATGACTGTGACAGATTTTCAGTCATGCATCCATCTGACTATTTAATGATAATCCAAGTCACTGAACTGAATTCTCACAGCTAAATTTTTGAATATTCTAAGTGATGATACAATTGACTGATAATAGAATGAGTTAGACAGAAAAGCAGAAGAAAGCCTTTATATCAGGGTTTAGCATCATTGGGACAGGGTACTTCATCTCTTTGGATCTATTACTGAAAAATGTGAATAGTGCTTGTAACTAATACAGAACCCATACCTATATACAGTTCAAATATGCATGAAATTACTTATTTAAACCGATAAAGATAAGAAGAAGAGATGAAAATTATGGAAAAAAGGGAAAAGATTTTCATGGTTTACAGATAAATAACCAACAGAGCATTTAAGTGCTAAAGGTAGCTGGTTTAGAAAAACTCTATCATAAAATACAAGTTTCGTAATTGAATTTTGAGCATGATAAAAGTCTTAATACATGACTTAGATGATCCACAGCAGGAATATGTACAGAAGAATTTCTTCTGTCAATGAATCTTATCTTCTTTTATTGCAACAACATTCTCCTTAATTTAGGCAAATCATGAATCTTTTGCAAAGGGGGCTAGTTTTTTGTCTTGTCCCTTGAAAGGCTGTTTCAAGATCTTGCTTCTTTGATAATTAGAAATTTCCTTCCAACGTTTTCTGTTGGGAGAAAAAAAAAAAGAAAAATACCCTTCAGGATTGGATTGATGTGTGGATTAACCTAGAACACGGCAGTGCAACAACTGTTACTTTTCTTGGGTGAAATAGGAGAAAACTCTTCAAAATATTTATCTGATGCATAGACTTTCAGATGCAGTAGCACAAAATGAACCCATTGAACAAAATATGTTGTGGTCAAACCTGAAAAAGTAAGTCTATTCAGCATTCTGACCAGTGAAACTAAATGGAATTAGGGTGAACTTCAGTGGCAAGGTGCCAGATGTGACAGTTTGAAGGAATTTTTCCATGACTATCTAATGTAAAAAGCAAATATAAACATCAGTAAATGTTTTGTAGAGATCAATAAAATTTGCTTATAAGTACTCAGAAGTGGTTTCATTTGAAATGTTCCAGCAAGTCTTACAGCTGAGATATTCACCTGCAAACAAACTTATGTATGTAGGACAGAGAAGGTCCACAGCACATCTGACAGAGATGGCATGGCACAATATATAAATAAACACTCGTGTCTGCAGCAGATTTATTTACATATGGCACCCAAAGTGTACAAAGGATAGAGCAGGAAGCTCAGTGCCCATCAGTATCCTATAATACTCAACTCATACATTTCATCACTGAGCCTCTGAATAACTAAGAACGTTAACAGCCTATCAAGCCATGTCCTAAGCATGTCTTGCTCTTGTCTATATATGCAATAAATTTGATTTTAAAAATACCTTCTATTCAAAAAACAATGATGTAACACTTTATAGAGGAAAAGCTATGACATGAGTGAGCATTACTGTAGACTCATCTGTGGCTGTGAGATGGAGCTTTTGCAGGCATTTGTGCAGGTTCATTGCACAATAGGTCTTATTTTTAGCTGTTATGGTGAATTTTCTATCAGGGCTCTCTTTACAAAAAAAAAATGCTTTCAAAAAAACTATTTTTGATGAAAGACATGTATTTTGTGCAGAAAAACCCACAATCTTTTTGGTCTGGAATTTCAAATACACAAACATAGCACTTTGCTCATGTGATATAATTGCAGTAATTTTTTGGACACTATTTATGTTTTGGACCTCCCTATCTCCACAACTCTGGTAATACACCTGATGCAGATGTTATTTACTCATTTCAGCATATTAAAGGAAAAAATCCTGGTCTATAATTGCAGCAATGTTACTAGGGGTTTTCAGTAGTGATTGGTAAGCAGAATGAAACACCCAAAACTCTACCTCAATGGCAAAAAAGCAGCATTTTTGATTTCAGGATAGTTTGGTATTTAGGTGAAAAATTCCTCTTTCCTTGCATTTTTTTATTTGACTGAGAGTGAAAATGATCCATTTGTGCAGTAGAAAGAATGGAAAAGGGTATTATTTCTTAAATATGCTGGTTAAAATTTTACTGCTCATCTAAGTTGCAAAACCTGGTTTTGTATAGTCTAAGACAAAATTTATTAGTCTAAAGACTGTGTTTTATTTTCTGCACATCTAGTGATGTCTCTGAGTAATGGTCATAACCTATTTCTCAAGAAGTTTCCAAGAGCAATTGTTTGAATGCAAAATGTTTCCAAAGCATTGTTTGTCTGCATTGTTTGCTAGCACCCCTTTTTCTTGGTCTCTGTTCAGCATTGGTCTTGCATCAAGGCAAGCAGTGACTACACAGTTTGCTAGTGAAGAACTGAAAATAGCTGCATTGCTGATGCCAGCATCCTCCTTCAAGAAGGACCTTTCAGGGATGAGAGCAATGGCTTTAAAATATAAAGTTTTGGACCTTTAGAGAAAAACTGAGTAAGTTTAAATGTTCTGCACATGCGAGTCAGGGTATGAAATGGATCACCAACAATGGAGACTGCATTTGCCTGTTTTAATTATGGTTTTTAAATGCATTCTCTTTCACAACATAATTTTTTACAAATTTTCAAATTTGTAAGAATTGATAAGTTATCAGCCTTTAGCAAACGACCAATGGATTCATGTCTCTCTCAATTATACATAATTTCTTCTTGCTAAATCCCCTGTGTTTTATTTGAGAGTTGCCTTATTTATTGTGAGCCAATAATGCATTGAATTGTGTGTGCACTGGCATATTATCTTGTTGAACTATCCAATTAAATATGATAATGTTGAACATATTGTCATAGTTAAACACTCAGGTGAATGAGCAATTCACTGTGAAGTGCAGAAATATTTAAAGTCATCTGTGTGCCTTCAAGCAATCTGTTTTACGTAAAAGAACACTCCAGGAGTTGGAGAATGATATAGATCTGAAAAGAAAAAAATTTTGAAACTTCCAATACATAGGCCTCATGGCTGACAACTGTGGCTTTTAAGAGGACTGAAACCCCAAATAAAGTACAGAAGTGAAGCACACTACTTTATTGGGTGAGTCATAGACACAAAAGTGAGATGTTACATTGTGCTCAAAATCACAACATGGAATAGCAGCATTATCTTGGCCTATGGATATTTTCATTCTGGAGTAAAGTTGCATTATATCTATCTGACATGAACCTACATTTCTGGGAATACCCCACTGCAGAGGTTTTCTGTGAGATTATGTAAAATCAGTATGTCCCGAGGTGAAACTTTTGCATCTCAACCAATATAATTGTCCCTTGAAGAATCTACCTGTGAAAGTTAATGAGAATCTAGTGCTATGTGCTCAGTACATGGTGTTTCAAAGGCCTTTAACTAAACAATATCAAAACCAATTTTCTCCAGAACACGCAAAAGCACTTCTCTTTAGTGCTGTTTTCCTGCCAAATTTAAACTTTCATCCCCCAGCTGTTTTGGCTGTAGAGTGATTGCAAAAAAGTGTCATGGTAATTGTTTACTGTCAAGAGTGTCTTTTCTCAATTTTTACATGCTTGAAAAGCCTTAACTTTTTTCTCCTTCAAACTTCAGAAAAGAATTAAGAAAACTACAGGCAAAGTCAAAGAAATTTTAAAACATCCTGAAAAAAAGCCCAATGCACATTGGCCAAAAGTTGAAATTTGAAAACTTCAGACTGAGTTGAAAAGTTCAAGAATTACTGAATACTGATGTCATCAGGTTAGAACACAGGCCATTATTCAATTTGATACTCAGCTATTACTTCTATTGCTATTGATTATTTTACCACTGGAGCAGTGCTGGATGGAATTCAATTGACAGATGGTCACTGGGCATTCCAGGTGGAATGAAACCAAAACCACTAGCTCACTGGCTCAGGTGTTTGGTTGTTTTTTTTTGTTTGTTTGTTTGTTTTGGTTTGGTTTGGTTTTTTTTTCCTTTTAGACAAATCGTAAGGTATCCCAAAGAGCTTAAGAGAAATCATTTAAAAATGGGACATACATTTCACTTTCATTTAAAACTATGGGGGAAAAAAAATCAGGTTTAACTCTCAAAAAGGATTTACCTAATGGTGCAAAGTCTATGATTATTTTATTATTACTCTGAGAAACAAAAGAAATCAGTAGTTTTAACATAAAATTTGAAAGGGAACATGATGTTTATAACTACATGTTGTTGAAATGCTTTATCCAAGTCTCATATTCAAAATTAAACCTCCAGTGTGGTAGGAGCCTATTCAAATAAGATCAGCCAAGATGAAAACATTGAGTTATTATTTGTCTGTTTGTCATATCTTGTCACTTTTTCTGCAAAGAACTTTATCCAGCATCTTACATATAGGGCAAGACATCTTCATGTTCATCCAGCATTTCAAGGCAAACTCAAAAAAAAGAGAAATAATTTAGTCTTAGTACACAGTTTCCAAGACACTAAAAATAGATGTATTTATCCTCCAAACCTTTTTGTGTGTGTAACGGAAAACAACTTTTCTGCTACTGCAACACAACCCATATTTTGACCATTTGGCCATATATTAACCTTTCTCTGACACTGAAGACCATTCTTCACTCCTTACTCAACAGTCCTTTTTGTACAATCTTTTTTAGTAATGCAAAACCTGGAAGGAACCTGGGGCTAAGCATCTGCATATGCTTCAATCTGAAAGTTGTATTAATCTCTAGGAATAGGCTGATATCATTGACTTCTGATATAACCCCTGCATAAGTATGATGGAAAAGGTTTTCACATAAAAACAGGCTGAAAGAGAAAACAGGTTTTCAAAAAATCTTGGGAAAAGGGTGTTTTCTGGAGGTGCTGACAGAGAAAAAAAAACCCAAACCAACAAGTTTACTGAAAGATTTCATAACTAAATCATTTGTACAATAGAGATCATGCCAACAAAGACTCTGCTTGTAAAATTAAAAGCTATTTCAATACATGTTCACTTAACTAAGATTATCCAAAATGTAGCATTAAAATCCTTTGTCTTGTGTTTTATAATTTATAATAACATAATGCCCAGGAGTCCTAATCACATAGTAAAACTGCATTGTGCATCATGTTGTGCAGCCAGGGAAAGAAATTATGCTTTAACAGTGCCTCTTATAAGTGTATGTTCTTGAAGTATGGATAGATATTAACCAATTAAATGTTTTTTAAACTCCTCAAACTTTTAGGAGTGGTGTGTTAGGCAATCACCTCACACAGGAATCTAGGAATTACTGTATTCAACCAAACCAAGAGTATACTACTTGTTTCAGCACTACATGCCCTAAAAACCTTATAAGAAGGGAAAAAAAGAAGCCCTCCAAATTAAAAAAAATTAATAGCTATGCATCTTTTCTTTATAATCATGTTATTTCCATATTTGCTTCATCTGACATCATGCGAAAACTTTGACATTAGCACATTCAGTTCTGTGATGTTATTTTACCTATTGTTACTTTCTTTCTTTATTTTAAAATTTGTTTACATGCATAACATTCATGCTTAATGTCTTTGGCTTCAGTGCCTGCTAGCACTCAGGCTTACCAAATATCCTAGGAAAGGGTTGAACCGGATATGCAGATAAATTAACAAGTGCCACAGAGAGAAATTTAATTGATGGGCCTTAATTTCATTAGTTTACTACTGAAGGAAGGGCATAATAAGCTACAGCTAATGGCAGAATGCCAGGTATCAGTTTGGAGTCCAGTGCCAAGCTGGAAGTTCCTACCTTGGTAGATCTGTGATCAGTCTCTGAGAGCTACCCCTTTAGCTTTCAGATTAAATTTGCATTCTTGGGCCAACTTCTCACAGAAGAGGGTTACCATGCATGGATTCCAGATTTTCTTTTTTCCGTGCCACTTCAGATCAGCCAGCACTAATTGAAAATAATATTTTCTGATCCCTAAATTAATTTTTATGTAGACTTATAGCATGACATAAGAGTGAAAGAATAAGCTAGAAATTTTATTGTGATTTAAAACAAAAAAAAATTCTTAATCCCAAGATTTACATAACTACTTAAAAATACATCATCAGTTTAGAATAATGTGTGCAGTTTTGGGTCACACAGCACAGGAAATATGTCAAGGTTCTCAAGTACTTGCCCCATGCAAAATGTCTGAGGGAGCTCAATTTGTCCAGTGTGGAGAACAGGTGACTTCAGCAGCCTGACCAGCAGTCCCTGGTGTACCCATGGAGTGGAACACAGAAGAGTGAGCCAGGTCTTTCACAGCAGCACTCTGGCTGGAAGATAAGAGGCAAGGGCCTAAAGAAATAAAAGAGGAAATAAGGAAAAGCGAGGCTGCCTGGAGAGCAGTCTCCAAGCTCCATCCTTGGAGGTTTTTATGACATGGTGAGACACAGCCAGCCTAAACCAGCCTTAAACTGGACATCAGAGCTGGCCCTGCTGTGAGCTGAAGGTTGAGTTAGAAGTCTCCTGAGGACTCTTCCAAAATAAATTTCCCTGTGGTTTTATGACCCTAAATGAGGATGCCTTTGAAGCATGTACCCATGCTAACAATCCCACTGAAAAGTGTTATAACATAGATCTTCAGCCTAAAGAGCCAAACAACATAGAATAATAATAAAAGGTGTATAACACAGGCTAAAACTTATTATATTACCTATATAATTTTATTTTTTTGATAATGACACTTCAGGGAGGAATTGTGCCAAGGATAGGGGCAGGATAAGCAGACACATCCATGTTGTATTCTTCAGAGCACTTAAATGTGCGTGTAGATACAGCTGCTTTTGTAGAGCTTGTTCTGCTGTCTTTGACACAGTGCTTTGACACGTTGGTCAGTACATCAGAAAAAAAAGGAGATTTTTGAAGATATAAATGTCTACTAGTCACCCAGTGTTCTTTGAATTTCAAGGAACAAAGTACACAAAAATCTGCATTTTGATCCTCTGAGAAACTGAGACAATGGTCTTATGCTTCCAAAGCATTTAGACTGTGATGAGAACAATACTATAAGACTTTCAAATATAAAAAGTTTCTATGGTATTTTTAAATTAAGTATACTGCATTATAAGTTAGGCAAATATGATAAGTTAGTACATACATTAATTAATATATAATAATAAAACAGTTTAAGTTAATTTTAAATTAAAAATTAAAGAAAACATTGGTTTTTGGGTTTACTGCCAGTAACATATTTTAGGTGCTGTGGAATGTTTTACACATTGTGAAATGTGTTTTCAGGAATGAAAACTTGATTCCCCTCTTTGAAAAATTGAACTTGATTCTCCTCTTTGGAACTCCAGAAAGAACCATCTTCCTGCCTGATGATGATTAGCACTGATGATAGTTTGCTACCTGGAGAGTAACCATTACTGCACCTTTACAGGCTGTTTTTCAGTCTATTGCAAGCAACTATTGTGTATCAAAAAAACAAGGCAGATGTAACATAGAAGAAGCCAGAATTAACTCCAACAGGTATGCAAATATACTTTGATAGGAAATATTTTTCAGCTCCTTTGTCATGTTTTTCACTTCTCCTTTTTCTTTTCTCCATGCTGCAGTGTTGGCTCATGGATAGCTAGATGCAAAATGAGACTGACATGTTGGACACATGGATATCAAGGATGTGGTTTCCTTAGCAACAGTAGTCACATAAAAGGTCTCAGAACTTACTCATGGGACATTTCAGTTTTTCATATAAAATGAATACTGGTGGTGAATATGATTGGTTCAATAGTACAGTGAAAGTATCACAGAACTCTGAAGTAATAAAGTATTAGAATCTTCTTTCTATTCTCTGAAACCAGATACTACAAAAGAATAGTGTCTTTATACCACGGGCAAGAGAATCTCAAGAAAATGAGAGGCATTAAATCCAGCAAAATTCTGCTACTTTGAAAATTTTGTAATTATTTAGCATAATTTTTAGCAAAAATTACAAATATATGGTCCATGTCAGCAAGAAGTGAAACAGCATCAAAATCTACTTGCAATCACATTGACTCAGATTAAAGCATAGTATAAAATGTGTATCTTATATATATCAAGGTATATCTCATATATCAAAATTTTTTTCTGGAATGATTTCAGTATTTTGCAGCATTTAGTTTTATTCATCTATAAATACAGCAAAAAGATTTGCTATGGACAAAGCTGCTGTTAGAACAGTCATGTGGTAGAGGTAAAGAACAGGAGGACAGTTCGGGATTGAAATCTGGCACTGTGAGGAAAATTTGGAAGAAAGGGTATACTTGGTGTAACACCGAATAAATTTGCAAAGTTCATTGAGAAATTTCAGGGCCACATTAAAAAGGGCAAAAGGATGTGTGATAAGTTTTTGGTTTTGTTTTTTTTTCTGGTCTACCACCATGTTCTTCATTAGCCTGCATAGTCCCATTTCCCACATGGTGTCTAATGTGTATCACAAGATACTATGACTTCCAGGAGGCCTGGAGAGGGAAGTCAAAAAGAGCAGAATTCTTTCTATGTGTTCTTTGACCTTTGATTTTGTTTTTGTGGCAGCAGAACAGACTGAAAAGCAACATGACTAAAATGTTGCCCTTGTTCTGAGCATAAATTTGAATTAGCTTCACTTTGCATTTTCTAAGATCAAGGAGGATGTTGCAAGTAGTGTGAAAATGTAGTCCAGAAAAAACTGTACTTTAATCTGGAGATGTCAGGAGATTAATTTATATAAAAAAGCATAAATGTGCCAATCACTTCATAAACAGAGCTTTTTAAATATTAGTTTATCTGCAAGGGTGGAAGAATATTTTTAGTACAAAGGCTGTCTTGTACCAATGGATGAGTGGTTCAAAACAAAGGAAACCTTGAACAACTGAGAAGTGAGAAGGTGAAAGCTTTCTTCAAGACTAGAAAGTTTTAAAAAACCTGTGGAGCACCATGTTGAGACTCAAATCTATTATTTTTGTCCTCTAAATGATGTGCACTTCTCAATGCCAGTATATTCTGCTTCAGTTCAGCTGTTTTCATTTTGTCTAGTCAAATGATTTAAAATATTACCATGGTACTTTTGGAGCAAATATTGTAAATAGTGATAATAGCAGATCTTGTGTAACACTGTTCATACACTTTGTGAAGGGAGTAATTATCTTTATCTGTATTAACAGATACAGAAAGGCATAGGAGATGTGGGTCACAAGGAGGGCCTTAAGCCCAGCTGCAAAGCAAGGACCAGAATCAGGATTTATAGAGATTTTCTCTATCTTCACTGGCAAATGCAGCTCCTAATAAACACAGGAAAATCTGAATATTTCCTTCTTGCCTGACATCTCCTTTCCCACCATGTTTGCAGAGGTTCTAGATTCAGACCATCCAAAGTTCAAATTTAGAGTTCCACTCCTATCAGTTATAGAGAGAAGTTATGTTCTAATTTAGGACCAGTGCCTACTTATTTTGTGCTGTGATGTCTACCACCTTACTTGGTGGATGATAAAAAAACTGCAACAATCAGCATCAGGCAAGTCTTTGGGTAGCTGGAAGACTTTAGAAGTGTCTAGATATGGCATCCTGCAGTCTGTAAAAAGATAAAAATTCCTATGTATTTGTGCTTAAATAATCACAGCAACACCTCTGGCTAAAAATCAAAATCTGTTTAACATATCTAACATGAAAAGGCCAAGACATACCCATAAGAAAATAGGGAAATTACTGGATTTTTTTATATGTTCTTCCTATTCTATGTCAAGAAGGCTTCTGCTTCTCACAGTTACCCCAAATCTATGGGAAGGCTTTGCATTAAAAGCTGAAAAGCTGATCCTCCCTGGGCCATGTGCTGGATGC